>NC_057795.1:575908165-575931292 GCF_018294505.1 Triticum aestivum
GTTGTGGTGTTTGAGGATACGCCACGACTACTGAAATTTTTAGTAATGGTGGGTGGAGATGGTGGTGGATGAGGGAGGGCGACGGTTCAAATGCCTCGACTACTGCAATTTTACTATAAGGTCGGTGGTGGAGGAGTGTGGGCGACGGTTGAAGTACGACAGCTACTAAAATTTGGGTAAAGGAATTGATGCGGGGCGGGAGTGGCCAAGATTGCGCAGTCGTGGTGATTTCATAGCGCACTTGCATCGCACACGGTTAAGCCAGTGTGTGCACCATTTTGCTTGCACTTGCGCAGTCGTGGTGATTTCACAGCGCACTTGCATCGCACACGGTTAAACCAGTACATGCACCATTTGCTCACGCTTGCGCAGTCGTGCTGATTTTACAACACACTTGCATCGCACACGGTTAAGCCAGTACCTGCACCATTTTGCTCACGCTAGTCACCCTATGGGACCTACTCCCTCCTACCACGCACATTTGTTCTTTTAGAAACTGTGTGCGATGGCTGGTGTGTCACCGCCTAGCCTTCAATGAGCACTGACACTGGTAGCGGGAAACCGATGGGAGAAGAGGCGGGAAACCAATGAGAGAAGTGGCGGGAAATGGTAGCCTGTTTAGAAAACATACAAGAGAAGGAAGCGTGAGCTAGACAACGCATGCGCATAGTGCTTACCCATGTACTGCATGTGCCGTCCAAAAGGGCTGAGGGTTGCCGTTCGATCTGGGAGCATCCAATGGTGCAGACGTACGATCCGTGGGGTTTGGGTTCTGTCCAATCAGAACACATGAATTAGATCGCGGGCGGCATCGGCCACGGTTTGGTAGGCACACGGCTTTCGTTTGGCCTTTTTATACACTAATTGAGTTTCCTAGGCATTTAATGTCCATAATTCAAATCTGAACTTCAAATACACGCTCCAGTTCACCAAAATGGCTAGAAAAATTATACATGAAAGTTGGCATGGTGTCACGTCATGAAAGTTGGCATGGTGTCACATCATGGCACATATATGTCATGGTAAAAACATTGTCCAATTTGGGTCAAGCTTTATTACAAACCTCAAATGAACTCTGAAAAGGTTGAAAGTTGGCATGGTATCATCATTTCACCCACATAGCATGTTCTAAAAAGTTGAGAGGGTTACGGCAAAAACTAGATGCACTTCGTGTGCAGAATGGACAATCTCCTTCGAAGTATCAGGGTTTCGAACGAAAACTCATCTGTTACAAAGGGATTTCTCTTTTTTCAACTTATTTGAACTCCAGACTTTTTGTGTGTTCAAAATGCACCATTCAATGCAACATCATCAATTTTCAACCCTTCCTAACTTCATTTGGTATTTTTCATGCATTTACTGATTTTTTGAGCTAAATGACCCTGAAATTGAAAAGCACTTAAAATGAACTCTAAAATGGTTGAAAGTTGGCATGCTACATATCATCATTTCCCCCGCATTACGAACCTCTTACAAATTGGAGCTTATCTCAACAAGAAGCCTTGTGGTTCCGATAGGGAAACGTGTTCCCCTTGTTGTCGAAACGTAATCATGGCCTCTTTTCACCTTGTATTTTCTTCTACGACTGAGGGAGTCCTGGATTAGGGGGTGTCCGGATGGCCGGACTATGACCTTTGGCCGGACTCCCAGACTATGAAGATACAAGATTGAAGACTTCGTCCCGTGTCTGAATAGGACTTTCCTTGGTGTGGAAGGCAAGTTTGGCAATATGATATGAAGATCTCCTCCCATTGTAACCGACTCTATGTAACCCTAGCCCTCTCCGGTGTCTATATAAACCGGAGAGTTTTAGTCCGAAGGACGAACAACAATCATATCATAGGCTAGCTTTTAGGGTTTAGCCTCTCTGATCTCGTGGTAGATCAACTCTTGTACTACCCATATCATCAATATTAATCAAGCAGGAGTAGGGTTTTACCTCCATCGAGAGGGCCCGAACCTGGCTAAAAACATCATGTCCCTTGTCTCCTATTACCATCTGCCTAGACGCACAGTTCGGGACCCCCTACCCGAGATCCGCCGGTTTTGACACCGACATTGGTGCTTTCATTGAGAGTTCCTCTGTGTCGTCACCTTTAGGTCCGATGGCTTCTTCGATCATCAACCACGACGCGGTCCAGGGTGAGACTTTTCTCCCTGGACAGATCTTCGTATTCGGCGGCTTCGCACTGCGGGCCAATTCGCTTGGCCATCTGGAGCAGATCGAAAGCTACGCCCCTGCCATCAGGTCAGGTTTGGAAGCTTAAACTACACGGCCGACATCCGCGAGGACTTGATCTTCGACGGATTCGATCAACGGCCGAGCATGTCGCACTGTCACGATGGGCATGATCTAGCTCTGCCGCCAGACAGCGCCCAGAGCGCCGCTCAGGTGCCCGCTCCGACCATTAGCTCGGAGCCAACTGCGCTAGTCGGGGACGGACGGTTGGCCGCCGCCCCAGGAGCCACAATCTCTACGGCGATAGAGCCGAATACCAGCCTAGTCCTTTGCGAGGCCTATGACTCCAAGGTGCCGGACTCCATTCCGAACTCCGAATCTTCTGCACCCCTTCCGATCGAACCCGATTGGGATCCGATCATGGAGTTCACTGCCGCGGACGTCTTTCAGCACTCGCCCTTTGGTGATATCCTGAATTCATTAAAGTCTCTCTCTTTGTCAGGAGAGCCCTAGCCGGACTATGGTCAGCATGGTTGGGATGCGGACGACGAAGAAATTCGAAACCCACCCACCACCCATTTTGTAGCCACTATCGACGATTTAACCGACATGCTCGACTTTGCCTCTGAAGACATCGACGGTATGGACACCGATGAAGGAGACGACCAAGAACCAGCACCTATAGGGAACTGGAAAGCCACCTCGTCATATGACATATACATCATGGACACCCCCAAAGCAGGGGATGGCAATGAAAAAATGGAGGACGACCCCTCCAAGAAGCAACCCAAGCGCCGACGTCAGCGGCGCCGCTCTAAATCCCGCCAAAGCAAAAACGGCGAGTCTGGCACTGGAGACAACAACACCCCGGACAGTGCCGAAGACAACCCCCTCCAGCAGGATTCAGCGCAGGAGGACGGAGGAGCCATCCCTCAGGAGAGAGCTGCAGACAGGGAGGTCGAGGACGACAATTATATGCCTCCCTCCGAAGACGAGGTAAGCCTCGACGATGACGAATTCGTCGTGCCAGAGGATCCCGTCGAACAAGAGCGTTTCAAACGCAGGCTTATGGCCACGGCAAGCAGCCTCAAGAAAAAACAGCAGCAGCTTAGAGCTGACCAAGACTTGCTAGCCGACAGATGGACTGAAGTCCTGGCCGCCAAAGAGTATAAACTCGAACGCCCCTCCAAGAGCTACCCAAAGCGCAGGATGCTACCCCAACTAGAGGAGGAAGCAACTAAACATACATCACCAGCGTATGATACGCCCGATTGGCCACCCCGTGGCCGTGACAGAGAGGCCTTTCGGCCCTCATCCCAAGTTGCACCCCGGCGCCGCTCAAAAAATACCAGAGTGCAGGGAGACGCAACAGACCTGCGAGACATATTGGAGAATAAGGCAAGGCAAACAAGATCGATCTACGTATCGTGTGGGCGCCCCATGTCACGTGACGATAACCGTCACGCCGGATATGATAAATATGGCCAGGCCGAACACAACAGACAAAGCTCATGTGAGTTGCGTCGCGATATAGCCCAGTACAGGGGCGCCGCACACCCACTATGCTTCACAGACGAAGTAATGGATCATCAAATCCCCGAGGGTTTTAAACCCATAAACATCGAATCATACGATGGCACAACAGATCCCGCGGTGTGGATCGAGGATTATTTCCTTCATATCCACATGGCCCGTGGTGATGATCTAGACGCCATCAAATACCTCCCGCTCAAGCTTAAAGGACCAGCTCGGCATTGGCTTAACAACCTGCCAGCAGAGTCAATTAGTTGCTGGGAGGACCTGGAATCCGTGTTCCTTGACAACTTCCAGGGCACTTATGTGCGACCACCAGACGCCGATGATCTAAGCCACATAATCCAGCAGCCAGAGGAATCGGCCAGACAATTCTGGACACGGTTCCTAACCAAGAAAAATCAAATAGTCGACTGTCCGGACGCCGAGGCCCTTGCAGCCTTCAGGGACAATATCCGTGACGAATGGCTTGCCCGGCACCTAGGACAGGAAAAGTCGAAGTCTATGGCAGCCCTCACGACACTCATGACCCGCTTTTGCGCAGGAGAAGACAGCTAGCTATCTCGTAGCAATAACATAACCAAGAGCCCTGGCAATTCGGATACCAAGGACAACAATGGCAGGTCACGTTGCAACCAGCACAAGCACCGCATTAACGGCGACAATACCAAGGATACGACAGTTAATGCCAGATTCAGAGGCTCTAAACCTGGTCAGCGGAAGAAGCCATTCAAAAGAAACCCTCCGGGCCCATCCAGCTTAGACCGGATACTCGATCGCTCGTGCCAGATACACGGTACCCCCGAACAACCAGCCAACCACACCAACAAGGATTGTTGGGTGTTCAAGCAGGCAGGCAAGTTAAGTGCCGAAACTAGAGACAAGGGGCTGCATAGCGATTATGAGGAGGGGCCCTGGCCGCCGAACAACAGAGGACAGAAGGGCTTCCCCCCCGCAAGTGCGGACGGTGAACATGATATACGCAACCCATATCCCCGAAAGGGTGTGGAAGCATGCTCTCAAGGACGTCTATGCGTTGGAGCCGGTCGCCCCAAAGTTCAACCCATGGTCCTCCTTCCCGATCACTTTTGATCGAAGGGACCACCCCACTAGCATCCGTCACGGTGGATTCGCCGCATTGGCCCTAGACCCAATCATTGACGGATTTCACCTCACTAGAGTCCTCTTGGACGGCGGCAGCAGCCTGAACTTGCTTTATCAGGATACAGTGCGAAAAATGGGTATAGATCCCTCAAGGATTAAACCCACAAAGACAACCTTTAAAGGCGTCATAGCAGGTGTAGAAGCCAGCTGTACAGGCTCGGTTACACTCGAAGTGGTCTTAGGATCCCGGGATAATTTCCGAAGCGAAGAATTAATCTTCGACATAGTCCCATTCCGCAGTGGCTATCATGCCCTGCTCGGACGAATCGCATTCGCAAAATTCAATGCGGTGCCGCACTACGCATATCTCAAGCTCAAGATGCCAGGCCCTCATGGAGTCATTACGGTAAATGGAAACACCGAATGCTCCCTCCGAACGGAGGAGCACACGGCGGCCCTGGCGGCGGAAGTACAAAGTAGCCTCTCAAGGCAATTCCCCAATCCGGGTATTAAATGACCAGACAACGTCAAGCGCACCCGAAGTAACCTACAACAAAACCGGCTGGCACATTCCGAGCAAACATAGCAGTGCGGCCCCAACCCCAGCCCTCGCCAGATGGTGATAGCGGTACCACGCGTACATAACTATGCTTTGGAAATACCATGGGCATAAGGGGAGGGGCACAACTATGGCACGCCCAGAATGCGGCTTAACCGCACTAGGGGCTCCCTATTCTGCCGTTTCCTTTTTTATATACTTTCAGGACCCAACTATCCGGAAGGCCTGTCCGGCAATACACTCGCCGAACACACGATGCAACAGTCAGGGAGAGAACAAGCCACGTCAAATGTACAGGTGGTCTCTATAACGAGCTAAATACCTGTTTTACTTAAAAGTCTCATAGCTTACCCCTAGAGGGGGACATGTCAAATAATCCCATCTCTTGCTTATCGCACTATTTGTATCATTCTGCTTTCATAGCAGCCCTTTTTAATAAACAATACATAGCTCTTACCTATTATTGTACTCATCTATTTTTATACAAATATGTTCAGTCATGACATTATGCAACCGTACACTTTGGTACGGCTAATACACCAGGGGCTTAAGCACCCCATTACACGGTGTGAGAAGACCGAACACTCTCATGAGTGCGGCACCCCGAACTTATAGCACTATATGCATCGGCTCCGAATCATGTCTTGGGTCAATAGTTGGGTTTGCCCGGCTCCCATGTTTTGGTACCTTACGTTCTGCAATGTTGGCTAAGGTAGCGCTAGGAGAACTACTGCGATTGTGCCCTAGTTGAGCTGGGTTAACACCTCAGTAGAGAAAGCTAAAACTGACCGTCATGATAGTGCGAGAGACCGGTCGCTGCTCGCGAGGTTTTTCGAGTCCCTAAAGACTTATGCCGCTTAGAGCGAGGAGCCAGATTTATCTGGCTTAGGCGTGGATAGCGCCCCGAACTCGGTTTTCCGAATACTAGGGCCTTCGCCGAAATTTAAAATTATAGAATTCTATGGCTAAGTGAGAGTGATAAAGCATTATAAGTCCGATGGCCTTGTTCGTTGTGCTGAGTGCCTCCCTAGATGGACCCAAGAATGGGAACAAGAGCGCTCAGGTTTA
Organism: Triticum aestivum; assembly: GCF_018294505.1. Classification (NCBI taxonomy): domain Eukaryota; kingdom Viridiplantae; phylum Streptophyta; class Magnoliopsida; order Poales; family Poaceae; genus Triticum; species Triticum aestivum. Next base: position 575,914,609 of record NC_057795.1, read on the forward strand.
TCCCGAACACCCCAGCACTCGTGGCATGGGGGTAAAAGCCGAGGACTTGCATCTCTCAGATTTGATAAACGACCGCACCAAAGGTAATATTTTAAATTAACAAGCGTTGCTTAGCGCATATGAACAAAGTTTTCAGCGTACAGGATAACAGATGCGAGTCTACTCAAAAATTACATCTTTGGAGCATTCACCCGCTATAAGGCGGGCACCCTTCCGGACGCCCTTATAATACATCTCGGGCTTGCGATACTCCTTGCCCGGCAGTGGCGCGTCCGTCACAAGCTTCTCGGCGTCCATCTTGCCCCAGTGCACTTTAGCACGGGCAAGGGCCCGACGGGAACCTACGATACAGACGGAGCGCTTGATGACTTCAATCCATGGACAGGCATCCACCAGCCGCCGCACTAGACCGAAGTAGCTCCCAGGCATGGCTTCTCTAGGCCACAGCTGAACTATGAGGCCCTTCATGTTGGAAATATGCCCTAGAGGCAATAATAAAAGGATTATTATTATATTTCCTTGTTCATGATAATTGTCTTTTATTCATGCTATATTTGTACTATCCGGAAATCGTAATACACGTGTGAATACATAGACCATAACATGTCCCTAGTGAGCCTCTAGTTGACTAGCCAGATAGTCATGGTTTCCTGACTATGGACATTAGATGTCATTGACAACGGGATCACATCATTAGGAGAATGATGTGATGGACAAGACCCAATCCTAAGCATAGCACAAGATCGTGTAGTTCGTGTAACTCCCGGATACCGTAGGAGTGCTTTGGGTGTACCAAACGTCACAACGTAACTAGGTGACTATAAAGGTGCACTACAGGTATCTCCGAAAGTGTCTGTTGGGTTGACACGGATCGAGACTGGGATTTGTCACTCCGTATGACGGAGAGGTATCACTGGGCCCACTCGGTAGTGCATCATCATAATGAGCTCAAAGTGACCAAGTGTTTGGTCACGGGATCATGCATTACGGTACGAGTAAAGTGACTTGCCGGTAACGAGACTAACGAGGTATTGGGATACCGACAATCGAGTCTCGGGCAAGTAACATACCGTCTGACAAAGGGAATTGCATACGGGGTTGATTGAATCCTCGACATCGTGGTTCATCCGATGACATCATCGAGGAGCATGTGGGAGCCAACATGGGTATCCAGATCCCGCTGTTGGTTATTGACCGGAGAGCCGTCTCGGTCATGTCTGCATGTCTCCCGAACCCGTAGGGTATACACACTTAAGGTTCGGCGACGCTAGGGTTATTAGGAAGACTTGTATGTGATTACCGAAAGTTGTTCGGAGTCTCGTATGGGATCCCGGACGTCACGAGGAGTTCCGGAATGGTCCGGAGGTAAAGATTTATATATGGGAAGTTGTCATACGGACATCGGAAGGTTTCGGGGGCATATCGGTACTGTACCGGGGCCACCGGAAGGGTTCCGGGGGTCCACCGGGAGGGGCCACCCCTCCCGGGGGGGCCACATGGGCTGCATGGGGCAGGAGCCAGCCCCTGGAGGGCTGGGCGCACCCCCCCTTGGGCCCATGCGCCTAGGGTTGGGGGGAACCCTAGAGGGGGCGCCCCCCTTGCTTGGGGGGCAAGTTCCCCCTCCCTGGCCGCCGCCCCCCCTCTAGATCCCATCTAGAGGGGCCGGCCCCCCTTGCCCCTTCCCTTATAAATAGAGGGGTGAGGGGAGGGCTAAACACCCAAGTCAAGGTGTAGCCCCTCCCCTCCCCAACACCTCTCCTCCTCCGTTGTGTGCTTGGCGAAGCCCTGTCGGAGTACTGCCTCTCCACCATCATCACGCCGTCGTGCTGCAGCTGGAGCCTTCTTCCTCAACCTCTCCTTTCCCCTTGCTAGATCAAGAAGGAGCAGACGTTGCCTGTACTGTACGTGTGTTGAACGCGGAGGTGCTGTCCGTTCAGCACTTGGTCATCGGTGATCTGAATCACGGCGAGTACGACTCCATCATCACCGTTCCCTCGAACGCTTCCGTACGCGATCTACAAGTGGTATGTAGATGCAAACTCACTCCCTTGACTCGTTGCTTAGATGAACTCATAGATGGATCTTGGTGAAACCGTAGGAAAAATTTTAATTTTCTGCAACGTTCCCCAACAGTGGTATCAGAGCTAGGTCTATGTGTAGTTCTCTATTGCATGAGTAGAACACAATTTTGTTGTGGGCGTAGATCTTATCAACTTGCTTGCCGCTACTAGTCTTATCTTGCTTCAGCGGTATTGTGGGATGAAGCGGCCCGGACTGACCTTACACGTACGCTTACGTGAGACCGGTTCCACCGACTGACATGCACTAGTTGCATAAGGTGGCTTGCGGGTGTCTGTCTCTCCCACTTTAGTTGGAGCGGATTCGATGAAAAGGGTCCTTATGAAGGGTAAATAGAAGTTGACAAGATCAAGTTGTGGTTATTCGTAGGTAAGAAAACATTCTTGCTAGAACCCAATTGCAGCCACGTAAAAGATGCAACAACAATTAGAGGACGTCTAACTTGTTTTTGCAGCAATTGTCATGTGATGTGATATGGCCAGAAGTTGTGATGAATGATGAATGATATATTGTGATGTATGAGATCATGTTCTTGTAATAGGAATCATGACTTGCATGTCGATGAGTATGACAACCGTCAGGAGCCATAGGAGTTGTCTTTATTTTTGTATGACCTGCGTGTCATTGAAGAACGCCATATAAATTACTTTACTTTATTGCTAAACGTGTTAGCCATAGAAGTAGAAGTAGTCGTTGGCGTGACAACTTCATGAAGGCACAATGATGGAGATCATGATGATGGAGATCATGGTGTCATGCCGGTGACGAAGATGGAGATCGAAGGAGATATATGATATTGGCCATATCATGTCACTACTATATAATTGCATGTGATGTTTATTATGTTTTATGCATCTTGTTTACTTAGAACGACGGTAGTAAATAAGATGATCCCTTATAAAAAATTTCAAGAAAGTGTTCCCCCTAACTGTGCACCGTTGCTAAAGTTCGTCGTTTCGAAGCACCACGTGAAGATCGGGTGTGATAGATCCTTACGTTCACATACAACGGGTGTAAGACAGATTTACACATGCAGAACACTTAGGGTTAACTTGACGAGCCTAGCATGTACAGACATGGCCTCGGAACACAAGAGACCTAAAGGTCGAACATGAGTCGTATAGAAGATACGATCAACATGGAGATGTTCACCGATGATGACTAGTCCGTCTCACGTGATGATCGGACACGGCTTAGTCGATTCGGATCGTGTAACACTTAGAGGGATGTCTAATCTGAGTGGGAGTTCATTAAATAATTTGATTAGATGAACTTAATTATCATGAACTTAGTCTAAAACTTTTGCAAAATATGTCTTGTAGATCAAATGGCCAACGCTCATGTCAACATGAACTTCAACACGTTCCTAGAGAAAACCAAGCTGAAAGATGATGGCAGCAACTATACGGACTGGGTCCGGAACCTGAGGATCATCCTCATAGCTGCCAGGAAACAATATGTCCTAGAAGGACCACTAGGTGACGCTCCCGTCCCAGAGAACCAGGACATTATGAATGCTCGGCAGTCTCGTGCTGATGATTACTCCCTCGTTCAGTGCGGCATGCTTTACAGCTTAGAACCGGGGCTCCAAAAGCATTTTGAGCAACACGGAGCATATGAGATGTTCGAGGAGCTGAAACTAGTTTTCCAAGCTCATGCCCGGGTCGAGAGATATGAAGTCTCTGACAAGTTCTATAGTTGTAAGATGGAGGAAAATAGTTCTGTCAGTGAGCACATACTCAAAATGTCTGGGTTGCACAACCGCCTGTCCCAGCTAGACATTAACCTCCCGGATGAGGCGGTCATTGACAGAATCCTTCAGTCGCTCCCACCAAGCTACAAGAGCTTTGTGATGAACTACAATATGCAGGGGATGGTGAAGACCATTCCTGAAGTATTTTCAATGCTGAGGTCAGCAGAGGTTGAAATCAAGAAAGAACATCAAGTGTTGATGGTCAATAAGACCACTAAGTTCAAGAAGGGCAAGGGTAAGAAGAACTTCAAGAAGGACGGCAAAGATGTTGCCGCGCCCGGTAAGCTAGTTGCCGGGAAGAAGTCAAAGAATGGACCCAAGCCTGAAACTTAGTGCTTTTATTGCAAGGGGAAGGGTCACTGGAAGCGGAACTGTCCCAAATACTTAGCGGATAAGAAGGCCGGCAACACAAAAGGTATATTTGATATACATGTAATTGATGTGTACCTTACCAATACTCGTAGTAACTCCTGGGTATTTGATACCGGTGCCGTTGCTCACATTTGTAACTCACAGCAGGAGCTGCGGAATAAGCGGAGACTGGCGAAGGACGAGGTGACGATGCGCGTCGGGAATGGTTCCAAGGTCGATGTGATCGCCGTCGGCGCGCTACCTCTACATTTACCTACGGGATTAGTTTTAAACCTCAATAATTGTTATTTAGTGCCAAGTTTGAGCATGAACATTGTATCTGGATCTTGTTTAATACGAGATGGCTACTCATTTAAATCCGAGAATAATGGTTGTTCTATTTATATGAGGGATATGTTTTATGGTCATGCCCCAATGGTCAATGGTTTATTCTTAATGAATCTCGAACGTAATGTTACACATATTCATAGCGTGAATACCAAGAGATGTAAAGTTGATAACGATAGTCCCACATACTTGTGGCACTGCCGCCTTGGTCACATTGGTGTCAAGCGCATGAAGAAGCTCCATGCTGATGGACTTTTAGAGTCTCTCGATTATGAATCATGGGAAAAATGACCAAGACCCCGTTCTCTGGAACAATGGAGCGAGCAACCAACTTGTTGGAAATCATACATACCGATGTGTGCGGTCCAATGAGCGCTGAGGGTCACGGAGGATATCGTTATGTTCTCACTCTCACTGATGACTTGAGTAGATATGGATATGTCTACTTGATGAAACACAAGTCTGAGACCTTTGAAAAGTTCAAGGAATTTCAAAATGAAGTAGAGAATCAACGTGACCGAAAGATAAAGTTCTTACGATCGGATCGTGGAGGAGAATATTTAAGTCACGAATTTTGTACACACTTAAGAAAATGTGGAATCATTTCACAACTCACGCCGCCTGGAACACCTCAGCGTAACGGTGTGTCCGAACGTCATAATCGTAATCTATTGGATATGGTGCAATCTATGATGTCTCTTACCGATTTACCGCTATCATTTTGGGGATACGCTCTAGAGACAGCTACATTCACTTTAAATAGGGCACCGTCTAAATCCGTTGAGACGACACCGTATGAATTATGGTTTGGGAAGAAACCTAAGCTGTCGTTTCTAAAAGTTTGGGGATGCGATGCTTATGTCAAGAAACTTCAACCTGAAAAGCTCGAACCCAAGTCGGAAAAATGCGTCTTCATAGGATACCCTAAAGAAACCATTGGGTATACCTTCTACTTAAGATCCGAAGGCAAGATCTTTGTTGCCAAGAACGGATCCTTTCTGGAAAAAGAGTTTCTCTCGAAAGAAGTAAGTGGGAGGAAAGTAGAACTCGATGAAGTACTACCTCTTGAACGGGATAGTAGTGCAGCTCAGGAAAATGTTCCTGTGATGCCTATACCAACTGAAGAGGAAAACAATGATGATGATCAAGGTACTTCGGATCAAGTTGCTACTGAACTTCGTAGGTCCACAAGGACACGTTCCGCACCAGAGTGGTATGGCAACCCTGTCCTGGAAATCATGTTGTTAGACAACGGTGAACCTTCGAACTATGAAGAAGCAATGGCGGGCCCAGATTCCAACAAATGGCTAGAAGCCATGAAATCCGAGATAGAATCCATGTATGAAAACAAAGTATGGACTTTGACTGACTTGCCCGATGATCAGCGAGCGATAGAAAACAAATGGATCTTTAAGAAGAAGACGGACGCGGATGGTAATATCACCATCTATAAAGCTCGACTTGTCACTAAGGGTTATCGGCAAGTTCAAGGGATTGACTACGATGAGACTTTCTCTCCCGTAGCGAAGCTTAAGTCCGTCCGAATCATGTTAGCAATTGCCGCATACTATGATTATGAGATATGGCAGATGGACGTTAAAACGGCATTCGTTAACGGGCATCTTAAGGAAGAACTGTATATGATGCAGCCGGAGGGTTTTGTCGATCCTAAGAATGCTAACAAAGTATGCAAGCTCCAGCGATCCATTTATGGACTGGTGCAAGCATCTCGGAGTTGAACATTCGCTTTGATGAGATGATCAAAGCGTTTGGGTTTACGCAGACTTATGGAGAAGCCTGCGTTTACAAGAAAGTGAGTGGGAGCTCTGTAGCATTTCTCATATTATATGTAGATGACATACTTTTGATGGGAAATGATATAGAATTCTTGGACAGCATTAAGGCCTACTTGAATAAGTGTTTTTCAATGAAGGACCTTGGAGAAGCTTCTTATATATTAGGCATCAAGATCTATAGGGATAGATCAAGACACCTCATAGGTCTTTCACAAAGCACATACCTTGATAAGATTTTGAAGAAGTTCAAAATGGATCAGTCCAAGAAAGGGTTCTTGCCTGTACTGCAAGGTGTGAGATTGAGCTCGGCTCAATGCCCGACCACGGCAAAAGATAAAGAAGAGATGAGCGTCATCCCCTATGCCTCAGCCATAGGATCTATTATGTATGCCATGCTGTGTACCAGACCTGATGTAAACCTTGCCGTAAGTTTGGTAGGAAGGTACCAAAGTAATCCCGGCAAGGAACACTGGACAGCGGTCAAGAATATCCTGAAGTACCTGAAAAGGTCAAAGGACATGTTTCTCGTTTATGGAGGTGACGAAGAGCTTGTCGTAAAGGGTTACATCGACGCTAGCTTCGACACAGATCTAGATGACTCTAAGTCACAAACCGGATACGTGTATATGTTGAATGGTGGAGCAGTAAGCTGGTGCAGCTGCAAGCAGGGCATCGTGGCGGGATCTACATGTGAAGCGGAGTACATGGCAGCCTCGGAGGCAGCGCATGAAGCAATTTGGGTGAAGGAGTTCATCACCGACCTAGGAGTCATACCCAATGCGTCGGGGCCGATCAAACTCTTCTGTGACAACACTGGAGCTATTGCCCTTGCCAAGGAGCCCAGGTTTCACAAGAAGACCAGGCACATCAAGCGTCGTTTCAACTCCATCCGTGAAAATGTTCCAGATGGAGACATAGATATTTGCAAAGTACATACGGATCTGAATGTCGCAGATCCATTGACTAAACCTCTCTCGCGAGCAAAACATGATCAACACCAGAACTCTATGGGTGTTCGATTCATCACAATGTAACTAGATTATTGACTCTAGTGCAAGTGGGAGACTGTTGGAAATATGCCCTAGAGGCAATAATAAAAGGATTATTATTATATTTCCTTGTTCATGATAATTGTCTTTTATTCATGCTATAACTGTATTATCCGGAAATCGTAATACACGTGTGAATACATAGACCATAACATGTCCCTAGTGAGCCTCTAGTTGACTAGCTCGTTGGTCAACAAATAGTCATGGTTTCCTGACTATGGACATTAGATGTCATTGACAACGGGATCACATCATTAGTTGAATGATGTGATGGACAAGACCCAATCCTAAGCATAGCACAAGATCGTGTAGTTCATTTTGCTAGAGCTTTTCCAATGTCAAGTATCTCTTCCTTACACCATGAGATCGTGTAACTCCTAGATACCGTAGGAGTGCTTTGGGTGTACCAAACGTCACAACGTAACTGGGTGACTATAAAGGTGCACTACAGGTATCTCCGAAAGTGTCTGTTGGGTTGACACGGATCGAGACTAGGATTTGTCACTCCGTATGACGGAGAGGTATCACTGGGCCCACTCGGTAGTGCATCATCATAATGAGCTCAAAGTGACCAAGTGTTTGGTCACGGGATCATGCATTACGGTACGAGTAAAGTGACTTGCCGGTAACGAGACTAACGAGGTATTGAGATACCGATGATCGAGTCTCGGGCAAGTAACATACCGTCTGACAAAGGGAATTGCATATGGGGTTGATTGAATCCTCGACATCGTGGTTCATCCGATGACATCATCGAGGAGCATGTGGGAGCCAACATGGGTATCCAGATCCCGCTGTTGGTTATTGACCGGAGAGCCGTCTCGGTCATGTCTGCATGTCTCCCGAACCCGTAGGGTCTACACACTTAAGGTTCAGCGACGCTAGGGTTATTAGGAAGACTTGTATGTGATTACCGAAAGTTGTTCGGAGTCCCGGATGGGATCCCAGACGTCACGAGGAGTTCCGGAATGGTCCGGAGGTAAAGATTGGGAAGTTGTCATACGGACACCTGAAGGTTTCGGGGGCATATCGGTATTGTATCGGGGCCACCGGAAGGGTTCTGGGGGTCCACCGGGAGGGGCCACCCCTCCCGGGGGGGCCACATGGGCTGCGTGGGGCAGGAGCCAGCCCGTGGAGGGCTGGGCGCCCCCCTTGGGCCCATGCGCCTAGGGTTGGGGGGGGGGAACCCTAGAGGGGGCGCCCCCCTTGCTTGGGGGGCAAGTTCCCCCTCCCTGGCCGCCGCCCCCCCTCTAGATCCCATCTAGAGGGGCCGGCCCCCCTTGCCCCTTCCCTTATAAATAGAGGGGTGAGGGGAGGGCTGAACACTCAAGTCAAGGCGCAGCCCCTCCCCTCCCCAACACCTCTCCTCCTTCATTGTGTGCTTGGCGAAGCCCTGTCGTAGTACTGCCTCTCCACCATCATCACGCCGTCGTGCTGCTGCTGGAGCCTTCTTCCTCAACCTCTCCTTCCCCCTTGCTGGATCAAGAAGGAGGAGACGTCGCCCGTACCGTACGTGTGTTGAACGCGGAGGTGCTGTCCATTTAGCACTTGGTCATCGTTGATCTGAATCACGGCGAGTACGACTCCATCATCACCATTCCCTCGAACGCTTCCGTACGCGATCTACAAGTGGTATATAGATGCAAACTCACTCCCTTGACTCGTTGCTTAGATGAACTCATAGATGGATCTTGGTGAAACCGTAGGAAAAAATTTAATTTTCTGCAACGTTCCCTAACACTTCATGGCCTGTTCGGCCACCTTGTGGAGCTCGACCAACTGCTTCAGCTGGTCGCTCAGGGGCACCGGATGTCCGGCCTCAGCATATTGAGACCAGAACACCTTTTCTGTCGAGCTCCCCTCCTCAGCATGGTAGAACATGGCAGCATCAGACACACTACGGGGCAGATCGGCGAACGCTCCTGCAGAGCTCCGGATTCGAGTAAGTAACAGATAATTCACTTTTATACGCTTGCTTTGCATAAAGAATGCCTTACTCGCCGCTATCTTCTTTATCGCCTCGATCTCCTGGAGGGCCTTCTCGGCTTCGGCCTTAGCGGTTTTGGCACTCTCAAGAGCCAAGGCGAGCTCGGACTCTCGAGTCTTCGAGTCACGCTCCAAACTCTCGTGTTTCTCCATGAGAGCCTGAAGCTCTAGCCGCACCTCCGCCACCCGCGCCTCCTGCTTCTCTCGCTCGGTGCGCTCCAAGGCCGCACTGTTTTCGGCCTTGGACACCGCTTCCTTCAAGGTCGCCACCTCGGTCGTGGCCCATGCAACATTCACGTTGGTCCTGTCATTATTTGCAACCAAGTATTTCTATATACATTTACATACGGTTTTACATACCCTCCTTGTCCTCGAGCTATTTCTTAGCACGGCCGAGCTCGTTCTCGGACCGCTCGAGGTTTTGCTTCAATGCGTCGACCTCCGCAGTCAGTGCGGCCGAGGTCAGCAGCGCAGCCTGCATTCCCATATCGACATATTTATGTTAGACTCCTGCGTATATCTTTTTAGATCTTCAGTCCGGCTTTTCTTTCGAACGCCGAACTGAGCATCAGGGGCTATTGTCTATGCGGTAACATTTTTATATGTTTTACATACCTCGAAGCCTATTAGCAGGCTGGTACAGGCTTCTGTCAGCCCGCTCTTGGCGGACTGAACCTTCTGAATCACCGCACTCATAACAGTGCGGTGCTCTTCGTCAATGGAGGCGCTGTTAAGCACCTCCAGCAAATTGTCCGGCGTCTCCGGTTGGACGGGGGCCGCCGGCATCATAGGCGCGCCTTTCTTACGAAGGCGCCGCCTGCCGGACTCTGGAACCGTTGTTGGTTCCGGAGAGGTGTCCGGCCCGGGGCCGGACTTAGATCCCTCTAGGGTTTTACCCCCTTTGGTCCGGGAGTCCGGGAGGTCGGCTTGCGGCGCCTCCAGGACCACCTCCTCCTGGTTTAGTCCCTTTTGGGACTCCACCTCGGCGTCGTCCGTAAGGAGAGGGGAGGAGGCCGTCGGAAGTGAAGCGCTATTCATATCCGACGGATCCAGGGAGCCGCTCGACGAATCGCCGAGATGAGCCTTGGGCGGACTGCATGATTGAATTCGGTGTCAGAAGGTACCATACATTAGAGGAGCGCCATAAGTTATTCTGGTATCCGGATACTTACGATTTTGCCAGGGGCTTGACCCTGGATGGCCATTCCTCCCTGCCGTCTTCGGCATCAGAGGCGTAGTCCGGCAGAAGGGTCCTCCCCTTCTTGGACCCCCCGGCCTCCCCAGTTGGGGCGGCCTTCCTCTTCTTTCCTCCCCCCGCTCGAGGGGGAGCGGCTTCTTCTTCTTCCTCCTCCTCGTCCTCAGAGGCGGAGGGCGCTTCGGGGTTGTCGGGTGATGAATCCGACACCACCAGGCGCTGGGAACTCTTTCGGGTCCCCGTGGCCTTCTTCTCTGGCACCACGTGAGGTGCCGGAACCAGCAGCTTCGTCAAACGTGCGCCTGCTGGGCCTTCAGGCAAAGGGGCCGGGCAGTCAAACTATCCGGATGTCCTCTTCCAGTCCTGTCAAAGGAGCAGGAGTTTAGATCCTACACGGAATCAAGCTATGAAAATCAAGTGTCCCGAGAGAGACTAAAAGCAAGCTTACTTCGGTGGCTTGGCGCTTGGCGCAGAATCCGCGATCCTCGGTGACGGGTGGGGAGACCTCGAAGCTCTTGAATAGCACCTTCCAAGCATCCTCGTGCTTTGTGTTGAAAAGCCGGGACAGAGTCTGGTGCTGGGCCGGGTCGAACTTCCACAAGGTGAAGGCCCGTCGTGGACACGGGAGAATCCAGCGGAAGAGCATGACCTGGACTACATTGACAAGCTTAACCTTCTTGTTCACCAGGTCTCGGATGCAGGTTTGGAGTCCGGTCACCTCTTCCGGACTACCCCACGACAGGCCCGTCTCCTTCCAAGATGTGAGCCGAGTCGGGATGCCGGATCGGAATTCGGGGGCCGCTGCCTACTCAGGGTCACGCGGCTTGGTGATATAGAACCACCCCAACTGTCATCCTTTGATGGTCTCTATGAAGGCGCCCTCGAGCCATGTAACATTGGCTATCTTGCCCACCATGGCACCTCCGCACTCCGCTTGACGTCCACCCACGACCTTCGGCTTGACGCTGAAGATCTTCAGCCATAGGCCAAAGTGAGGCTGGATGCGGAGGAAGGCCTCACATACGACGATGAACGCCGAGATGTTGAGGATGAAGTTCGGGGCCAGATTGTGGAAGTCCAGGCCGTAGTAGAACATGAGCCCCCGGACGAACGGGTGAAGAGGAAAGCCCAGTCCGCGGAGGAAATGGGGGAGAAACACGACCCTCTCATGGGGCCCAGGAGTAGGGACGAGTTGCCCCTCCTCGGGAAGCCGGTGTGCGATGTCGTCAGACAATTATCCGGCCTTCCTCAACTTTTTGATTTGCCCCTCCGTGACGGAGGAGGCCATCCATCTACCTCCCGCTCTGGACATGATTGGAGAAAGGTCGAGGTGGGAAGTGCGGACTTGGGTGCTGGAGCTCGAGTGCGCAGGGACGGATAAGCAAGGGAGGAAGAAGGCGTAAATGGAAAGGGTGGATCCTTATCCCCTTATATGGGCGGCCGAGACTACAAGCCCCCACCTGCCCAATAAAACTCGCTTATCTCCCAAGCGCCGCGGTTAATGGCGCGGTTGGGTTACCCACACCCGTATTGATGAGAATCCTAGAATAAGGGGACACGATCTCTGCTTTGACAAGACATGCCAAGGAAACCGCCTCGCTAAACGCGCTGAGGTGGAACAGTAAAATGATTCGCATAAAGGCTTGGCCATGGCATGATGTCACGCTGCAGAATACATCGGCATATTCGATTTGTGCAGATATTATTCTCTCTACAGTGGTATGTGGAACTTATTTTGCAGAGCCGGACACTATCCTTGTGTTCAACATCTTCTATGGAGTATTCGGAGGAGGAACCCGCCTTGCAATGCCGAAAAAAATTTGCACGCCGGACTCGTCGTCATTGAAGCCTGGTTCAGGGGCTACTGAGGGAGTCCTGGATTAGGGGGTGTCCGGATGGCCAGACTATGACCTTTGGCCGGACTCCCGGACTATGAAGATACAAGATTGAAGACTTCGTCCCGTGTCTGGATAGGACTTTCCTTGGCGTGGAAGGCAAGCTTGGTGATATGATATGAAGATCTCCTCCCATTGTAACCAACTCTATGTAACCCTAGCCCTCTCCAGTGTCTATATAAGCCGGAGAGTTTCAGTCCGAAGGACGAACAACAATCATACCATAGGCTAGCTTTTAGGTTTTAGCCTCTCTGATCTCGTGGTAGATCAACTCTTGTACTACCCATATCATCAATATTAATCAAGTAGGAGTAGGGTTTTACCTCCATAGAGAGGGCCCGAACCTGGGTAAAAACATCATGTCCCTTGTCTCCTATTACCATCCGCCTAGACGCACAGTTCGGGACCCCCTACCCGAGATCTGCCGGTTTTGACACCGACAACGGCCAACATGGAACTACATGATATCCATGCTAAAACTTAAACTTATTCAGGGTTCATTTGGCCTTTTTACACACTAATTGAGTTTCCTAGAGATTTAATGCCCATAATTCAAATCTGAACTACAAATACATGCTCAAGTTCACCAAAATGGCTAGAAAAATTGTACATGCATGTGTCCTTGGGTGCATGTTTAATTAGGTCCCATGCCAGGAACGGGAATGAATGAAAACCATACCGGCATCCTGGCTCGTCCTCAAACATTTGGATTCTCGGGTTTTAAGTGCCGATGAAATCCAAAACTCACCAGAGAGTCATCAAAGGTGGCATGGTGTCACGTCATGGCACATATATGTCGTGGTAAAAACATTGACAATTTGGAGCAAGCTTTATTACAAACCTCTTACAAACCGGAGCATTCTCTCAACAAGAAGCCTTGTGGTTTCGATAGGGAAACATGTTCCCCTTGTTGTCGAAACGTAATCACGACCTCTTTTCGCCTTTTATTTTCCTCTTCGGGCAACATGGAACTACATGATATCCATGCTAAAATTTAAACTTATTCAGGGTTCGTTTGGCATTTTTATATATACACTAATTGAGTTTCCTAGGCATTTAATGTCCATAATTCAAATCTTAACTACAAATACATGATCAAGTTCACCAAAATGGCTAGAAAATTTGTACATGCATGTGTCCTTGGGTGCATGTTTAATTAGGTCCCATGCCAGGAATGGGAACAAATTACAACTGTACCGGCGTCCTGGCTCGTCCTCAAACATTAGGAATCTCGGGTTTTAAATCCCCATAAAATCCAAAACTCACCAGAAAGTCATCAAAGGTGGCATGGTGTCACGTCATGGCACATATATGTCGTGGTAAAAACATTGCCAATTTGGGCCAAGCTTTATTACAAACCTCTTACAAACTGGAGCTTTCTCTCAACAAGAAGCCTTGTGGTTCTGATAGGGAAACATGTTCCCCTTGTTGTATAAACGTAATCACGGCCTCTTTTCGCCTTGTATTTTCTTCTACGGCAACATGGAACTACATGATATCCATGCTGAAATTTAAACTTTCTCAGGGTTTGTTTAGCCTTTTTATACACTAATTGAGTTTCCTAGGCATTTAATGTCCATAATTAAAATCTGAAGTACAAATACATGCTCCAGTCCACCAAAATGGCTGGAAAAATTATACATGCATGTGTGCTTGGGTGCATGTTTAGGTCCCATGCAAAGAATGAGAACGAATTACAACCTGACCGGCGTCTTGGCTCGTCCTCAAACATTTGGAATATCGGTTTTAATTCCCCATAAATCCAAAACTCACCAGAAAGTCATTAAAGCTGGCATGGTGTCACGTCATGGAACATATATGTCGTGGTAGAAACATTGCCAATTTGGGTAAAGCTTTATTACAAACCTCTTACAAACCGGAGCCTGTCGCAAGAACCCTCGTGGTTTTGATAGGGAAATGTGTCCCCTTGTGGGCCAAACGATAAACACTCCCTCTTCTAGCCTCATATTTTTTTCTACAAGCAACATGTCGGAGTAATTGGCCACGGGTATCCCGAAGACAGCGGGACAATAAATCAAGATATTGGGGCTAGCAAAGCCCCTCAGTCCGACTGCCCGGCTGCTCTTGCCGGCTTCCCGTCCGACTGCTCTGCCTGGCCGGCTGCCGGCTGCGCCAACCAGCCGACTGCCGACTGCAGCCCGACACCGACGAGACGGCTGTATCCGAGCACTGCTCACGCGACACCCTAGCCATCATGTACAGTGACACTTATCCCTGGGCACTATTTATGAAGTGACCCAGGAGACAAGTGTGACACCCCATCATGCCTAGCCCATGCCACTACCTAGCTTACATCCTAAGCTACCTCACACTATAAAAGGAGGCCTCATCCATCCATCCAGGAGGATGGACTCTCACACACCCACATCCAAGCAAGCTAGCAAGCTAGCTAGCCATCCATCCATCCACTCACATACACACGCATGAGCACCCACATGCTCTCACGGGCATGCATGCCATAGGCTAGCCGGCCACAGGGCACACATGCCACGTATATACAAAGTTAGATGCCTATGGCACTGACCAACGATACAACTCCAGGAGCACTCTGTACTAGATATATCAGATACACTCAGACATGCAGTAATAGGAGTATTATCTCTCTAGAGAGCTCCGAAGCTGGGTAAACCACCGTGTGCTACTCGCATAACCGCTCCCGGGACTATCAGCAGCAGTCTTGCCCTCACACGAAGCCACCTTGTGGCATATGTCGTCTTGCACCCCCACGTGAGAATACCACGACATTTGGCGCCCACCGTGGGGCGGTACTATGCTACCGCGCTGCTGCTGATTTGGCTGTTCGGGCGGGACCCTTTTTTTCTTCATCGCCTCCGCCGCGGCGTCGCGCCATCTCCCCGGTAGCGCTCGGGGGCTCGACATCGAACCGCCCCCGGAGCGGCTTCGAGGGGTGGCGTGTCCTCGCCGTCGGCCTCTTCGTCACCACCGTTGCGACGCCAACCGCCCGTCAGCGCGCGCGCCGAGCGCGGGGCCTCGCTTCGGTCGGCCGATCCATCCACGTGTCGCTCGCGTCTGCTTCTCTCCGTGCTGCATCTTGCCCGGCCGGACCGCGCGTTTGCTACTCCATTTATCATCTATACAAGCTAGCTAGATGCAAGTCAATGGTCAAACCATCCATACACTACCCAAAAATCCCTCGGATGCAAGTCAAACATTCCCCATACACGCCTCGGACAATATTCAGATGTTCCATTGCGTCGTTTGTTGTTAGCTCCTACACTGCATCCGAGCCTTATGCATCTCCGGCCGCGCCAGCACTGCTGCGACCTGCTGCGTTCCCGTCAGGATCCCGCACGGCCGCGCCTGCGCCGCTACGGCCTGCTGCGTCCCCGTCCGGGCTCTTCCCCGCATCGCCCCGGCCTCGCGCAGCAGCCGCCCCGGCGCCCCTCCTCGCCCGGCTTGTGGCTCGGGCCGCTCCGCGCCTGCGCCTCCCCGCCTGGCCGCGCGGACCCGCCTCAACCGCCGATCGTCCGCGTCCCCGTCCCCGTACTCGCCTCCCGCGCCGGAGCTCGAGCAGGAGCTCCAGGAGCTCGAGCTCCTCCTCCCCACCCCGAGCAGGAGCCCCGCACGCCCGCGACCCAGCCTTGTGGCCGGCCGGCCGGCAACTCCTCGCGTCGGCCAGGCCGCCCGACGCCGGCTAGCCCCGCTCTGTCTCCCCGCATCGGCCGCGTGCGCCGGCCGTCTCCCGCGCGCCGGCGACCCCTTGGGATCTCCTCCGCCTGCCCCGTCCGCACGGCTCTGCTCCGCCACGGCTCCCGCTCACCGCTCCTCCCCGCGTGCGGCCCCGGTCCCGGCCTCCTCCGCTTGGCTGGCAGCGCCGCCTCGTGCCGGCCTCCACCGAGCGCGGTCGCGGCCCGGCTGTCCCACAGCCGGCCTCTGCCCGTCGCCAGCACCCGGCCCCCCCACAGCCGGCCTCCGCCAGTCGCCAGCACTCAGCCTCCTCGTAGCCGGCCTCCGCACGGCCGTCCTCTCCCGCACCTCGGCCCGCCTCCCCCGCCTCTGGCTGCGCCCAGCGTGCTTGCCGTGCCGGCTCCCGCTGCTGCGGGCTGCTATGAGGAAGAAGGGATCGGTTGACTGCTTACAGAGAAGAAAAGTCAAGATGCCTGCTGAAAAAAAAGAAAGAAAAAAGAGCCGGCCGGCTGGAGCGTGAGCCGGCTGTGTGGGAAAAGAGGCCGAGTGCCCAATCCGGCTAC
>NC_057795.1:575931735-575955747 GCF_018294505.1 Triticum aestivum
CTGACTTTGCATACTGCAGTCCAGCCGACTGTTCCGATCAATAGCCCGCGTTGCCACTAGGCCGGCTGGTTCGTCTGCCTGCTTTGCTGCCTGTCCGATCGACGAGTCGGTCCGTCTGAGCACAGCCGGCTGACGAGAAAAAGAGAAGAAGACAAAGTAGTCACCGGGAGATCCGGCCCGACTGCTCAGCAGTCCGCCCGAATCTCAGGGGCTACACCCAACGGGTGCGCTGACGCGCCCCCGGGAAGAAGAAGACAAAGTAGTCGCCGGAAGATCCGGCTCGACTGCTCAACAGTCGACCCGAATCTCGAGGGCTACACCCAAAGGATGCGCTGGCACGCCCCCACGAAGATTGCAGACAAGTGAAGAGTTTTGTCCGGCTGCCAGCAGCCGACAGAAGAGAAAAAGAAGAAAAAGGGCGTTGCAAGACGCCTCGCGCCTGGCCGGTCGAGCCTGACCGGTCGGGACCCCCTTCGAGCACCCGGAGGCTCGAAGGCTACACCCAGCGGGTGCGCCGATGTGTTCGGCGAGCGCCGAGTCGCGCTGGCTGTCTTTGACGACCGCGACTACACGAAAATCAATGTGAGCTCCTCACTCGCATATTTTTGCATCACGCAAGCACGGATAACCCCGAACGATGCTCGGGGGCTATCTCCGCATTTTATTACAGTTGCACCACTGTTCGCCCCGGTGCCAGCCAGAGTTGGCCCGGGGGCTGGCCGCTTGGCGTGAGACATTTTTTCCCGCAGACGGCTCAGTAGCGTGCGCAGTACCAAAGGCCCACCTCTCGGCAACAAACCGCAGAGCGGCTGCCCGGCTAGAAAGGGTGAACACTGGAGGCCACCCACGTGAAAAACATTCTGGAAGAAAAACGGTTTGGGCGACCCGGCCATTTCCTTTACGAGTATCTGCTCGGTCGAATCCGCTCCCAGAGTTTGAGTACTGTACACTCCACTTTGTGGCCCACTCTCAGCCACAGACCGCAGAGTGGCTGTCCGAAAGCAAGAGCACAAGCCAAAGAGCGGAGGGAACACGAAAAAGATTGACGGGGGCTCGGATGAAACTGAGTCGACACCCTCCGCATAAATCTTGCAATGCTAAAAACATTCATTTGATATATCTGCGTGGACTAAGGGCATCTCCAGCCGTTGGCCCCCCAGGACGCATACAAATCGCCCCCTAGGGGCGAGCCGGCGATACACTCGGCGCTGGGGGCGGTTTTGCGCCCAGTCGTCGCCCCCAGGCGCCGAAATTAGCCCACTTTGCATCCCAATTTCGTCGAATAAACAGCCCATATGGGCGAGAATAGGCCCATATTCGGCGTGGTTTCGCCGTGTCTCGGCGTTCAATTATCAACACAATTATTCCTTATCACATATTTCATCACAAAAAAATCAAATACTTCAACAAAATACTACAACAACAAATAGTTCAATACAAATTATATAGTTCAACAAATAAAAACTCGTATTTCATCACGCGGTGTCCCCCTTGAGCCTCCATAGGTGCTCAATCAGATCTTTCTGCAGTTGATGATGCACCTGTGGGTCTCGGATCTCCTGACGCATACTGAGATAGGCAGTCCAAGTTGCCGGTAGCTGGTGATCAACTTCGGCTAGAGGACCCTGCCTGTAGTATGGTTCAGTGTCAAACACTAGGTCTTCTTGCTCGCTCTCGATGATCATGTTGTGCAAGATGACACAACAAGTCATGATCTCCCACATTTGATCTTTCGACCAGGTCTGAGCGGGGTACCGAACAACAGCGAATCGAGATTGGAGCACACCAAATGCCCGCTCGACATCCTTCCTGCAAGCGTCCTGAAGCTTAGCAAACCAGACATCCTTCCTGCAACCTTCCTGGACGTCGGCCGCGGCTTCCTCCTCCAGCAGCACGGCGAGCTCTTCCTCCTCATCCGAGTCCATCGCCGAGACAGTCAAAACGCCGAACACCTTGCACTCGGTGGGCGTGTACCCGCTGTTAAACCGCGCCTCCGCGGCCGGAAACGGCGGCCGGAAACGCCCAGCTGCTGTGGGAGGGGCTGCCGCGGTGAAGCGCTGCTATTTTCCGGCGGGGAATGCCTATCTAGCAGAGTAGGTCGGCGGCCGTCGCCGGGATATAGCTGGTAGTGGCCGAGGGCGCGGGGGGTGCGAGGCGAGTCGGGGGAAGAAAACCTTGACTTTTCCCCTGTCGGTGTGGGCCAGGCGTGCTTTTCCCTAGCGCCGGAGTCGCCAACGGCTCCCCAGCGCGCCGGGTTCGGCCTGTGACCGCCGGGCGGAAAAAAGATCCGAACCTGCGATTTTCGGCGTCCCGGGGGCGCGACTGGGCCGTTTTTTCAGCGCCGGCGCCGAAAAAGTGGCCTGGGGGGGCCTATTGGGGGCGCGGCTGGAGATGCCCTAACTTTGTCTTTTGCATGATCATTTCTGCGAACACCCACGAAAAATCCTCCACCCAACTTTGCTAAACTTGCTCGGAGGCTTGGGGGCTACTGTCGGAGTAATTGGCCACGGGTACCCCGAAGACGGCGGGACAATAAATCAAGACATCGGGGCTAGCAAAGCCCCTCAGTCCGCTGCCTGGCCGCTCCTGCTGGCTCCCCGTCCGACTGCTCTGCCCGGCCGGCTGCCGGCTGCCGGCTGCGCCAACCAGCCGGCTGCCGACTGCAACCCGACACAGACGAGACAGCTATACCCGAGCACTGTTCACGCGACACCCCAGTCATCAAGTACAGTGACACTTGTCCCTGGGCACTATTTATGAAGTGACCCAGGGGACAAGTGTGACATCCCACCATGCCTAGCCCATGCCACTACCTAGCTTACATCCTAAGCTACCTCACACTATAAAAGGAGGCCTCATCCATCCATCCAGGAGGATGGACTCTCACACACCCACATCCAAGCAAGCTAGCAAGCTAGCTAGCCATCCATCCATCCACTCACATACACACGCATGAGCACCCACATGCTCTCACGGGCATGCATGCCATAGGCTAGCCGGCCACAGGGCACACATGCCACGTATATACAAAGTTAGATGCCTATGGCACTGACCAACGATACAACTCCAGGAGCACTCTGTACTAGATATATCAGATACACTCAGACATGCAGTAATAGGAGTATTATCTCTCTAGAGAGCTCCGAAGCTGGGTAAACCACCGTGTGCTACTCGCATAACCGCTCCCGGGACTATCAGCAGCAGTCGTGCCCTCACACGAAGCCACCTTGTGGCATATGTCGTCTTGCACCCCCCGTGAGAATACCACGACACAACACGTACTGAACAACGGGAGATTCGCGCTGAACTTTGAAATGGTTCACGGTTCGTTTGACCCTTTTTATTCATTAATTGAGTTATCTAGGCATTTAATGTCCATAATTCAAATCCAAACTACAAATACATGCTCCAGTGCACCAAAATGACGAGAAAAAACATACATGCGTCCTTGGGGTGCATGTTTAGGGTTCGTATGGCCATTGTATATATTACTAATTAAGTTTTCTACACATTAAATGTAGTCCATAATTCAAGTTTGAACTACAAGCACAAAATGGGTGGGAAATCATACATGTGTCATTGGGTGCATGTTTATGTCTCATTTAGGGAATGGGAATGAATTATAAACTTGTCATCGTCCTGAAACATTGAGAATCTCAGTTCTTAAATCCTAGTAAATCAAAAACTCACCCAAAAACATGAAACTTGGCTTGGTTTCATGACATGGCACATATATGCCGTGGTAAAAAAACGTCCAGTTTGAGAAGAGGCGCACACATTAGTAGCCAACGAATTTTTGAAACAATAAGCTGACACATTAATATCAAAAATGGTTGTATCATATGAACCATGTCAATATTTAACCATACTCAGTGGCGTGCGTGCAGCTGTTTGATTAGACGGGACGAGCACGAGAAGTTCGGCGTGCAGGCTCGATGGGACGCGTGCGAGCAGTCCGCCGCGCAGGCTCGATGGCGCACGTGCATCCTGTCCACCTCGCAGGCTGGATGGGACACGTGCGCGCAGCAAGGCCGCCCATGCTCACCGGGAAGCGAGCTCTTTGACCTCCATGCACCAGCCGCAACCCGCCTCTCTCAAAACTTCACCATTAATGGGTTAATTAAAACGCTTGGACGGAGGTTTTTTTAGGGGTGGACGGAGGGTGTTTGGTTGTGATCCGATGGCAGTATTTGCTTTGTTCGTGTTTTTAACTCGTATTTCGGCATAATTTAAATTGGCCCATAGGGCAACGGATAATAGGACGACAAATAAAATGGCAACGGATAGTACGACGACAAATTTACAATGGCGCAGATAATAATTGTCTTACATATTTCGGATAATTTGAATGCCACATGCGACAAAGTTCGGAAGGCACGGGGGCAAGAGAAGAAGGAAATTGTAGACAACGATCTACTCCCTTCGTTCCGATTTATTCGTCGTGGTTTTAGTTCAAATTTGAACTAAAAACAACGAGTAAATCGGAACGAAGGGAGTAGATCGCTACTGTATCTACTCATCGATGGATCGCCGGGCAATGACATCCTCGAGCTCCATCCTTAATTCCTCACGGCTTTGCTGGAAAGCAGCCACGGATTACTCCACCTCTTGCTCGTGCTCGATCCAGATCTTCCTCCAGTCACCAATTAGTTCCTCGACGACTGCTGTCAGCGTCATCCCCGAGGCACTGCTCTGCTCATGCAACATCTTCTAGCCGGCGGCCTCCTCCTCCTTCTCGGTGAGCGCCTTGAGGAGCTTCGCATTGTCACCCATGAGTTGCTCGACGTGGTCGGTCGCCTTGTCAACCGAGGCATCGCTGATATCGAGCAGCTTCATCAAGCCGTCGACTAGCTCCTTCTGCTTAATGATGCCAGCGAGAATGTCATTGTCGCCGGCCAAGGACTTCAGCAACGCCAGCTCGTCGCAATCACCGACGTGGCGAGTGCGCTTGTGAGAGCCCTTGCATGCTCGTGAGACCTTGTTTGAGGGCTCCACGACGCACCGGGACATCTCTGCTGCGGTTGCGACTGCCGCTTCGCGGCGGGACCTCTCTAGTGCTTCAGCGGCCTTGGTCTTTACTGCCTGGTTATATGCCCACCCGAAACTCCTCCTACCGGTCATGGCGGAATGACTTGACAGGAAAGACCAGTTTTCTAGGTGATGAGGAGAGGAAATGTGAAGTAATATTCAAGTGGGTAGCTTTTATAGCCCGATGCTAAGTATGGACACATATAAGTTTGATCTGTGTGAACAGATTTGCAATTACTTATTGCGTTGTAATCTGCAATGTGAGGAGAAACAAAGTCAAAAATTATTGATGGTTCTGGGCCCACAAAGCCCCGTTTTTGTTGTTCTGTCTCATCGCAAACAGTTCTTTTTGAATCAACCATATGCCATGCATCGGAAGCCCGAAACATGGGCCCTTGTTCTCGGATGTACATGTACGTGTCTGCCCACTATCACACACGAACTTACTATAGTAGCCGTGTGTGTTATAATTTCTCATCCCAAACAGTTCATCCGAGTGGGTTGTTTGCTGCGTATCACACACATCTGGTTTACACGAATCATTTCTGTTCTTTGGGCTGATCGCAAATGTCGCATATCACACACATCTTGTTAATATGAACCGTTTCAGTTCTCTTGCCTAATCGAAAACAGTTTGTCCGAGTGAACCGTATGCCGTATATCACACACACCTTGATCTGGCTAACCGTTTCTGTTGCATTCCCTAATAGCACACAGTTCATCGGAGGGAACTGTATGCCGTATATCGCACACGTTGATATGGCTGCCCATTTCTGTTGTTCTTCCTCATCACAAATAGTTCGGCTGAATCAACCGTATGCCCTGCATCGCACAAAGAACTAAAATCTGAACCATGTTTGATGCATCGGTCATCACAAACGTTTTGGACATTTTTGACGGTTCTCTGACACCACCGCTTGCGATTATTGCATTACACACAGTTTCTCGAAGGGTCTCTGATCGTAGTGTCACGTTAGCAGCATCTTGTAGTAGTGGGAGAGCATCTACATACCCTTGTAGATTGCTAAGTGAAATAGTATATAACGCGGTTGACGTAGTCGTACTCTTCGCGATCCGATTAGGATCCGACCGATCTAGTACCGAACGGACGGCACCTCCGAGTTTAGCACACGTGCGGCTCGATGACGTATCCTCCTTCTTGATACAACAAGCGGGAGAGGAGAAGTAGATGGGATGACAACCAACATGATGGCGTGGTGGTGATGGTGGTGGTGGAGCACCGACAGAGCTTCGCTAAGCGTCGCCGAGACGAGGGAGTGGAACTACGGAGTAACGGGAGAGAGAGGGGCGCCAATGGCTTTGTGTGTCCTCTTGGGGCACCCCTCCCTTCTATATATAGGTGGTGGGGCGTGGAAACAGCCCCTCCAAAGTCCAAGGCGCAGCCAACGGGGAGGAGGACTTGGAATCCAAGTCCAATCCTATTCCTACTAGGCCTCCTTCCTTTTTTCCCTTTCCCTAGCCACATCTTTTGAGGACTTGGCGCGCCTAGCCCAATAAGGCTAGGGAACCTCCCCGCAGCCATGCTATCCCTTGGGTCGTGGTGAACCCAATTGTGGACTTACGGACCCCTCCGAAATCCTCCGGAACCTTCTAGAAGCTTCCCGGTACAATACCGAAAAACTGCACCTTTTTCCGGAACCCAAAATATGACTTCCTATATATAAATCTTTACCTCTTGACCATTCTGAGACTCCTCGTGATGTCTGGGGTCTCATTCGGGACTTCGAACAACATTTGGTTATCACTCATCAAATATCTCAATACTACTCTAGCGTCAACGAACGTTAAGCATGCGACCCTGCGGGTTCGGGAATCATGTAGTCATGACCGAGACGCCTCTCCGGTTAATAACCAATAGAGGGACCTGGATGCCCATATTTAGTCCTACATATTCCATGAAGATCTTTATCGGTTGAACCTTTATGACAACCTATGTAGTTCCCTTTGTTTGTCGGTATGTTACTTGCCCGAGATTTGATCGTCGGTGTCTTCATACCTAGTTCAATCTCGTTATCGGCAAGTCTCTTTACCCGTTCTGTAATGCATCATCCTGCAACTAACTCATTAGTCACTTTGCTTGCAAGGCTTCTTATGATGTGCATTACCGAGAGGGCGTAGAGATACCTCTTCGATACTCGGAGTGACAAATCCTAATCTCGATCTATGCCAACCCAACAAACACCTTCAGAAATACATGTAGAGCATCTTTATAATCACCCAGTTAAGTTGTGACATTTGAGAGCACACAAGGTATTCGTCTGGTATCCAGGAGTTGCATATCTCATAGTCAGAGGAATATGTATTTGACATGAAGAAAGCAATAGCAATAAAACTGAACGATCAATATGCTATGCTAACGGATGGGTCTTGTCCATCACATCATTCTCCTAATGATGTGATCTCGTTTATCAAATGACAACACATGTCTATCGTTAGGAAACATAACCATCTGTGATCAACGAGCTAGTCTAGTAGAGGCTTACTAGGGACATGGTGTTTTGTCTATGTATCCACACATGTATCAAGTTTCCGGTTAATACAATTCTAGCATGAATAATAAACATTTATCATGATATAAGGAAATATAAAATAACAACTTTATTATTGCCTCTAGAGCATATTTATTCCAGGTCCCATGTCGTGAAGGTGTCGAAATTTTCCGTGAGGACCCAGCAGTGTTCTTATCCTAGTAACATTTTAGTTTATGTACTTCTGTAATGTACTGTTGGAAAAAATATTTGAATTTTATTTGTTCTACTACTTGCATCTGTGTGCTTATACAAAACACATGATCCTATGATGTCAAAAACTCATACAAATTGTGGATGCCACTTCCCTTTTCTCGAACATTCTCCCTATTTTGTCTTATGTGCAGGCTTTTCAAATAGAGTTCGATGAGTCTTCACTTTCAGGAAACTAAACTTAATATCAAAGAAAATCACACCATGCCATTATAGGTTTCAGTATTTGTCCAGAACTGAAACTGTTGTGATGCTTTCCAGGAAGGGCATCTAGATGTGCTTATTTCGTGTGCCCGGGCTTAAAACTGTGGTATTTGTTAGTTTGTTACTAAATCGAATATTAACTTGATGCCTTGAAGGGAAATTTGTTAAGAAATTATCTTGATGATGTAGTTGTCTTTCTTATAAAAGTGGGGGCGGTGCACTCTATAGATTCTTTGAGTATGGTAATAAATTGTATGGAGATAGTGTTTTCTAATACATCTACTTGTGATTTGGTCTCTTCTTGTCCAGGTTGAAAATGTTCCTTCAAGAATGGTTAAGACACCTTGCCTTAACCATATGCCCTGAGTTAAACCCTGAAGACCTTGCAAGCTTTACTCTTTGTGTTTGTGACATTCTGTACTATTTGGATGTCTAGAAACTGCCGATGCTAAATTATGAGGGAAAGTCTTCATGTGTAACCAGTGAATTGCATACATTGTAAACTTTTGATGATCAGACTTTATAATATACTACATGCGAAGTGCATATCCTTTTGCTTTATTTGAATGGATGCATCATCTTTTGAATCATTAGTGTGTATGTAAATGTGAAACAAATGCAATACTTGAGTGTAATAGCCATGTTGATTGGGATACTTGGCACCACCGGCACACAATCTGCCGAGAAAGCTGTTGATTGATGGTAGAAAATATCTGTCAAGAGAATAGGAACACTACTAGGGAAAACCTTATACACAGAATATTAGAAGTAGCGCTGGACAAGAAGGGGCGCTACTGCTAATTAGCAGTAGCGCTGGCCGCGAACATGTGCTGCTGCTACCTACTTAGCAGTAGCGCAGCTCGGTAGGGCCAAACTACTACTAAAATTCCCTGACCGTTCCCGCCACACTAGGTTTAGCAGTAGCGCGCCCGCGCTAACCGCGCTACTGCTAATGTAATAGTAGTAGCACGTTTTTTTGCAGGTCGCTACTGCTAATATTGAACCTGGCCACATGGCGGGCCCTGCTTGGCAGTAGCGCCTCTTCCAGAAGCGCGCTACTGCTATCTTATTAGCACCAGCGCGTTTTACACCTGGCGATACTGCTAAACCGCATCCATACCACCTTTTCCCTCCCCTCCCCTCCCCATCCTATCTACCTTCACTTTCCCCTAGCTCCCACCTTCTCTCTCCCTCACTTTGCTTCTTCCTCACTGCTTCTCCCCCCATTACTCTCCTTCTTCTACCTATCTTTCTTGCTCTTTATTACTTCTAGCTAACTACACACCACCTCCATTAATGCATCTCCTTTCTCTTTTTCCTTCCCCCTCCACTAGTTGAACTTGTCTCCTTCCAAACTAGCTAGCTAGGTATATCTATCATTTAGTGAAGTGACCTATGTACCTCCCTAACTAGATCTAGCCTTGTCAAGAAGAGCTTTGTCCATTTTTGATCATTACATAGGTGTGTGTGGCGACACCTAGACATCATCATCACCGTGTTCGATCTTGAGATAGGTGATTAAAAAAATTCTTTTGCAAGAATGGAAATATGTGTATGTGTGCGGTATGACATAATCTTGTGATATGATGGAAATTGTGTGGGTGGGATAAGTTGCCGCCAAATTGTGCTTGTGAGTTGCTTATGTTTTGCCGAAATGCCGATTTATTTCGTTTCAGCGAATTCCGGGAAACTCTACATGTCCTATTTTTAGGGAAGGTCATGCCGCATTTTT
Organism: Triticum aestivum; assembly: GCF_018294505.1. NCBI lineage: Eukaryota > Viridiplantae > Streptophyta > Magnoliopsida > Poales > Poaceae > Triticum > Triticum aestivum. The sequence goes on from NC_057795.1 coordinate 575,941,462, forward strand.
GTATGAATCTGATGCATGCATGCATTTTTATAATCAATTTGTTTATTATTACCGTCCAGGCGTTCATGATGGTCAGTGGAACGATGGTGGACAGGTGGTTGTGGTCGGTGGTGCAAGACATGAAACAAAATGACCTGACAGAGATTTTATGTCCGTGTCGAAGATGCAAAGGAGGAGTTTGGATTGACCCCTATGACGATGGTCGTGTGATGGCACACCTGCTCATGACTGGTTTCATGGATGGCTATACTCGGTGGATAATTGAAGATGAGGATGATGATGTTGAGGACGCCGACGGGGCAGGCAATGACGCCACGGGGCAAGATGAAGAGATGACCGATGATGGTGGCGGGGAAGGGGCCGGCCATGGTGGCGAGGAAGGGGCCAAACATGGCGGCGAGGAAGGGTCCGGACATGGCGGCGGAGAAAACATGGACTCCATGCCGCAGACTTCATCGGTGCTAAGTTCAATCATGCAGGACCCTCATGTTCAAGAACTACTTCGCAAGGAGACGACTACTGGCAGAGCTGCTTCTAGAGAGGAGGCCAAGCTACAACAACTGGTGGTAGACTCGAACACTCCATTGTATGATGGTTGTGATCCCGAGGTGACCCGCTTGAGTTTCACGCTCGAACTTCTAAAGACGAAGGCTAAAAATAAATGGACCGACACTAGCCTCGATGAGCTTCTGAAGTACCTAAATGATGTTCTTCCTGTAGGGAATCTATGTCCTACTAGTGTTGATGAGGCCAAGAAGATCGTGTGCCCTCTTGATCTGCCACATGTTAGATACCATGCATGCATAAACGGTTGCATAATTTAATGGAAGGAGCACGCAAAAAAACCAGCTGCCCGGTGTGCAATGCTTCTCGATACAAGAAGGCTGGGAGGAAATCTCCCCAGAAAGTTGTATGGTACTTACCGATCACTCCCCGTCTACAATGTTATTTTGTAGATCCTAAGGAAGTAAAGCTCATGTGTTGGCACACAGAGAGGACAAAGCCCGACGATGGAGATGATCCGAAGCTGAGACACCTCATGGATGGAAGCAAGTGGACATCGTTCAATGCCGATTATCAATATTTCGCATGTGATGCAAGGAACATCATGATTGGTGCGTGTACCGATCGCATGAATCCGTTTGGCAACCATAGCACAAGGCCCATGTTTGTATGGATGTACAACCTCCCCCTGCTTGTGCATGAATTCGAAGTACATACACATGAGCATGCTGATTCAAGGGCCGAAACAACCGGGAAATAATATTAATCTATATCCGGGGCTACTTCAAGAGGAGTTATACACGTTACGGAAAACACCGACAAAGACATGGGATGCCAGCAAAGGCGAGTATTTCTATATGAGAGTTGCGCTGATCACGACGGTGCACGACTATCTCGGTTACGGATATGTCGCAGGCCAGGTGTGCCACGGATATTGCAGATGCACGCGGTACATGGATGATACGACGTCTCAGCAGCTAACCCAACGAAAGATGGCGGGTCTGGGAAAATCGTGTACATGGGGCATTGAAGATGGCTCAAAAAGGACAACCCATGGAGATCTATTCAATGGTGAGGCTGAGCATCGAGGACCTTCATGTAAGTGGAGCGACGCCGAAATCGATGAGCTATTGAAAATTTGGGAACAGTGCCCCGCACCGGGAACGGCGATGAAAAAGGTGTTGGAGCCGCTACTGAAGGTATGCAAGACAAGGTCTATTTTCTGAGACTTGGAGTACTACAACAAACTCGACACACCTCATTTCCTTGATCAAATTCATATATGTAAGAATGTCCTGGAGAGCTTGCTTGCATCACTAATGAACATGCTGAATAAGACCAAGGATGGGCCGAAGGCAAGAAAAGACTTGCAAGATTTGAAAATTAGGGCAGATCTGCACATGCCACTCCATAAAAAGTTAGAGGAGACAAAGACGGAGATAGAGGCACGGGAAAATAAGGGCAAAAAAGTAAAGGAAGAGGATTATTGCCCCCCTTCTTGCTTCACCTTAAGTGCAAAGGAGATCGATCAATTCATCAAGTGCCTTATGGGAATCAATGTCCGTTTCGGTTACTATGGGAAGATAAGCAGATTTCTAGACCCCAAGAAGAAAAGGTTCAGCGGGATGAAGTCTCATGACTGTCACGTGATGATGACGCAAATACTACCTATTGCCCTTAGAGGGATAATGTACAAGCATGTCCATGACACACTTAATGGTCTCTGCAACTTTTTTGACGCCATCTCTCGAAAGTCGATCAGTGTGAAGCAGCTCCGAAGGCTATAGGAAGAGATCGTTGTGATACTAAATGAGCTTGAGATGTACTTCCTGCCCGCCTTCTTTGACGTCATAGTGCATCTGCATGTCCATATTGTGGATGACATAATAGACCTGGGACCGTCATTCCTGCACAACATGATCTCATTCGAGAGGATGAGTGGGATCATCAAAGGATTCGTTCGTAACATGTCCCGTCCGGATGGAAGCGTCGTCCAAGGCTATCTGACATAAGATTGCATCTCTTTCTGCGAGAATTTTCTATATGGCAGTCGGATTGCGGGTTCCGGCAGACCCTTGAGGATCGAACTCTGGGGTGCGCGCGAAGATCTCTCCTCTACCAACTCGCGTCCCGTCACCTTGCAAAGGATCTAGGCTACATGATGAACAACACAAGAGATGCAAGGTTTATACTAGTTCGGGCCACCGTTGTGGTGTAATACCCTACTCTAGTTTGTGGTGTGGTGGATTGCCTCTGGGGCTAATGATGAACAGTACAAAGGAAGAACAACCTCGCGAGGGGTGTTCTTGTGGTGGTGTTGTCCCTTTGGAGGGGTCGATTCCAGATGCCTCTATGCTATTGTGGCTAGTCCTATATATAGAGTAGGAGGCCCTGGTCCTCTTCCCAAATATTGAGCGGGAAGGGCGCCAACAATTGGCCATTTTGAAGGGAACATCTAGTACACTTATCCTGACTAAAGTAGGTCCTCGCCTGTCAAAGACTCTGACAATGATGCCGTCCTGGGCTCCACGATGACCTCCTTCCGGCCGTTCTGCTAGTCTTGGTCTTGTTGCACCGAAATGGTAGCCTTTGCCTGATGCCTTGGCCTGTGCTTGCTCCCTTTGCACCAAAGGGGAAACAAGAACACTGCGCAGGCCGGCGTCCGCCTGGAGTCCACCTGGCTTCGATCGTCATGGCTTGCGTCACGGGCACCTCACGAGGTACCCTTGCCTTGATCTCTCCGCCTCCTCGCGAGCTAGCCTGACGAGGCTACTCCTAAGGAAGCTTTCCCGTTGTCCGCCCCGCGAGGCTTTGTCCCTCGCGAGGGACTTGAGCTTGAGTTGATGAAGATGGGTCGCACTGGGCCATTGCTTGAGCCACGCCACAGGTCGCAGGTAGGCAAGTCTGGGGACCCCCGTTCCCAGTATGCCGACAGTAGCCCCCGGGCCCAAGGCGCGCCCTTACTTGGCTTAGCAGAGAAGCGAAGGGGCAAGTGCGAAGCGCCGCGGGCCCCAACAGCCTGCGGCCTTGGGTGCCGCGTGACGGTTGATTGGACGTGGGCGTCTCCACTTCCCCATGATGCCTCGGCAACTGCCTGACAAGACAAGTTCCTGCATGCTAAAACGGGTCATGATTACCTATGATCATGGAGGCCGACGGTTGGCCTCCTTCGGCTATTAGTGCGGAACGACACGAGCCCTTCCAGTCCATCTTCCCTTGCTCCGCCTTTCCTTCTTCACTCCTCCTTCGATTCATCAACAATGGCGCCGATCCGCCGGTTCTCGGCCGAAGGGAAAGGGAAAGCCCCCCGAGAGGGGCCTGTCCCACTTCCGCTGAAGAAGCGGCCGGTCCCCTATCGTCGAGACGAGGGTGTTCGGCAAGAGGCGTCGAGGCCTTGGTACGAGCGGCCTCCTCCTGGATACCCACTGCCCTTGTACGCCCAGACTGAGGGCCCTGGGGAAGAGGGCGCCAAGCGGCGCCGCCTGTGTCGTCGGCGTCGTCGACGGGTCATGGCGGTGCGCGTCGTTCCCCCTGGAGTCCATGCCACGAACTCCTCCCGTGAGTTCGTGCTTCACGCCGCCATGCCTCCGAGCTCCTGGATTCGTCTTCCTGCTTCCTTTGCCTTCGAGATATCACCGAGGGGGCCTCGGGAGCTTTGGCTGCAGCATGCCGACTGCCGCACCCCCACGACCGAGGCGGAGGTCGAAGTTTTCGCGCCTGGCAAGGTCTTCATGACCCGAGGATGGGGCGAGATTGCAAGGGTTTGCCGAACGGAGGGCACCCTCATGATCCATCTAGAGTATGATAGAGCCTCCCTGATGTTCTTCAAGGTCTTCGACGAGGAAGGACGCCGGCTGGAGTGCTGTCCCAGAGGTAGCGGTTGGAGCTCAGCAGAGGCGAGGGCCATGCCTGCCGCCAGCCTTTCCAGCAGCTCCTCAGGCAGTAACGGCTGGACTGGAGGGTCCAACGACTCCCCCGAACTTCTCCTGACTCCAGAGACGAGCGATGACAGCTACGAGCCACCGAGCTCGTGCCGCGCCCGAGGCAGTGCCTGTGCGCCTGGCGGTCGGCACGACCGACCTAGATGAGGTTGGCGCCGGCCCCTCGTGGCCCACTACTGATTATGGCGTCTGCCACTGTGATTCTTGTAGTTAGGGCTCCTTAGGATTTGCGTCTTTTGTTCCTTGCGAGGAACCAAGAACACACCCCGCGGGGTTTTGTAAAGCGTCTGTAGTTTCTTTTGTTAATACGATCCTCATCGCGAAGTAGTGTGAGATGCTCGTCCTGTCTAACCTCACGAGGGCCTGGTGCTCTGCACCGACAGGTCCCGGTCCCCAGGCAGGCTTCAGCCATCGCTGATACGCCAGGTCGCGATGCCGTGGTCAAGGCCAGGAGGTGAGCGACCCGAGGTCCAGTAAGAGCCCCCGAGGTGCGATGCTCAGGAGGTCCCCTTTAGCGCTCAAGCTGCCGCCGCTCGGCGAAAAAGGAGCACAACGTCGCCAGTACATGGCCGCATTAGGTACAAAGTTGGTGTTGCGTTAGCTAGCAGTTCCGGGGAGTGACTTATCTCAGGAGCTTGAAGCCATTTCTTGGTGTTGCACCTTGCCCGAGCGTCAGCAGCTGGGAGGTTGCCTAGTGAGGCCTTCGTGAGTCTCCTCCTTCTCCCCGGCACCCCCCTTCGTGCTCTACGTCCTCGGGTCTCAGCCCTCGAGTGGGCTCAGCCGTCGCTGGTATGCCAGGTTGCGTTGCCATGGACAAGGCCAGGAGGTGAGGGCTGGAAGGCCAGTAAGAGCCCATGAGTCGTGATGCTCAGGTGCCCCCCCCTTTAACGCACAAGCAGTTCGTGTGGGTGAGAGAGGAAGAGGGGCCGCGGAGGACTCGCCCGACGCTGTCCCTTAGAGAGACCCTGTAAACTCATCACGAGAAAAATGAGAGTTGCCATCACAATCGTCAGCCAGCCACCGGTTGCTCTGGGGGAGTGATGAGGGCACTGAGGGCTTGGTGAGGTGGCAACTTGCGGGGCTGCCACGGCCAGAGCTCCGCCACTCAGGTTTGTCGACGTGTAGGGACGGACCCATGCACAAGCGTTGTGCCAGGGACAGCAGCTCCGAAGGTTGGTGTCAATCGAGCGGGTAATTAAGCCAAGCAGATTAAGTATGGAAGGGTAGATTAGCTTAGGCAGGTACGAGAGCGATACACGCCACTGGGTTAGGCCCGAGAAGCTTGGGGATAATGCAGCCCGAGGGGCGCCCCCAACAAGGTAACCTAAAAGCATGAACAAAAGAGATGCACGCCACAGGGACAGACCCACGCGGCCTGGGAATGATGCAGCCCTGGGGGCACTCCCAGCTGAAATGAAACTTGAAAGGCGTCACCTGATACCATTGGAAATGAAGGAATGCTGGAGTAGCTGACGATGTGTGGTGTGGAAGCCGATCCTCATGAGCCCCCAGGGCCCAGAGCCTCGAGAATCTCCGGGGGAGCAGGCAGCTCTTCAAGGACCATCTCCATCTCCGCCAGGACTGCGCAATGCCTGACCTCCTGAGCCTCCAAGATGCTCCCTAGCAGGCACTGATGAGAGGCGACCGTGTTCGGCAGACCGTGAGGCATGCGAACATAGATGTGGGGTGGACCCTCGCAACATCCCATGCGCGAGGGCCAGAGGCGCTCCTGAGATGCGGCTCCATTGAGTCCTGGTACGTCGATGCACACGCGCAGCCGACCATCCTCGCCTGGATGGGGAGCTACGACGGGTAAGCGGTGGCTGCCGCGCATGATTCTTGACTCCTGCAGCTCCTGAGTGTTTCTTTCGATGAACTCCTGATGGTTTGGCCCTCCTTGCTTCACACCGTCCCGAGGGAAACGTGCTTTCAAACATGCCTCCAAGTGGTGCCCGAGCGCCTCCCTCGTGACCCTGGCAAAGTCGATGGCCCTCCAGGAGAGAGCCCTCGAGCCTTGCGCGAGGAGGGCGCCGGGCGCGCCTTCCTATGCGACAGAGGGAGGCGCCCCTTGGACGGGTGCGGATCCTGGCGCGGCGCCCCTGGATGTGCCTGCCTCCTGATGGTTCGGACCAGGTGATGTTTTCTTCTTCTTAGGGACTGCCTCGGGGAGGCACCCGCTCCTGCGATCTGGTTCTTCGATTGCCGCAGCCTGGAAGGCACGCTCGAGAGAACACACTGCATCCTTCTCCTCCCAGGGGACTGTGATGACTCCACCGCTTCCTGGCATCTTGAGGACATTGTAGCCATGGTGAGTCACCGCCATAAACTTGGCCAGGGCCGGATATCCGAGGATGGCGTTGTAGGGCAAGAGAATGTGGGCGACGTCGAAGTCGATGATATGAGTGTGGTAGTTTTTGCGCTGTCCAAAGGTGACAGGGAGGCGGACTTGCCCTATCGGGGTGGTAGAACCATCAGTGACTCCTGAGAAGGGCTTGGTTGGCTGAAGCTGGTCATACGGCACTTGGAGATTGTTGAAAGTTTCAACAGATAGAACATTGAGTCCTGCTCCACCATCGATGAGGGTCTTGGTGACCTACACGTTGCTGATGAATGGGGAGCAAAGCATCGGGAGGACACCAGCTATTGCTGCACGCTTGAGTTGATCCGCTGAACTGAACGTGATGGCACACGTGGACCACCTAAGAGGGCGCGAGGCTTCGGTTTTTGGGGGGACTACATTCACCTCGTGAGCAAACTGCTTGAAGATGCGCTGAGAGGCCGGGGCTTGAGCTCCTCCTAGGATGCAAGAAATTGCGCGCGGCTCCTGGAAGCCCCCAACCCCCTCGTCCTGATGCTGGTCTTCATTCCTCCTTGGTGGTGGCGACAGCGGAGGGAGGCCTGCATTGCCTTGAGGGCGGTCCTTGCGAGGCCGATCCCTCCAACCTCCCTCGCGAGGCTGGTCCTGCCAGCGGTCCTCGCGAGGTCGGTCACGCCACCCCTGGCGAGGGCAACGGTATTCCCATCGTCCTCCACCTCTTCCTCCTCCTCAGCCATAGCCCTGACCATTGGGCTCGGGGTGTCGACCGATGCATTCATCTCGCACAGCCCTGAGCTCCTGGCATTCATTGGTGTTGTGGGTGTGGAGGTCGTGGTACACACAGTACCGGCTGCCCTTGGACGACTTCGGCTGATCCCTGCCTCGCTTGGTATCTAGCTCAGCTGCGAGCACAACTGCTCCTTTGCGCTTCACGTCCTTGACCTTGGGCTTCTTCTCTTCCGGATCAGCAGCTGGAAGCTCGAGGAGGGAGAGGCGTCCTTCCTCGGCCCTGGCGCACTTGGTTGCCAAGTTGAACAGCTCTAGAGAGGTGCACAGGTCCTCGTGGATTGCTAGCTCTTCCTTCATCTTGATGTCTCGAACGCCATCGGAGCAGGCTGAGATGATGGCCTCCTCAGTCACCCTGGGAATCTTGAGGAGGGCGTTGTTGAAGCGTTGGAGGGTCTCCCCTATTGCTTGATGCGGTGCAAGTCACTCATGGCCGGGGGCCGGTCACGAGTGCCTTGGAAGTTGGCGATGAAGCAAGTGTGCATCTCATCCCAAGAGGAGATCATGCTGGGAGGCAGGTTGACGAGCCATGTACGGGCGCCATCCTTGAGCACCATGGGAAACCAATTCGCCATGTACTTTTGCAGGGTCTCCCCTGGCTGTTGCTTGATGCGGCGCAAGTCACTCATGGCCGGGGGCCGGTCACGAGTGCCTTGGAAGTTGGCAATGAAGGGAGTGCGCATCTCATCCCAAGAGGAGATCATGCTGGGAGGCAGGTTGAGGAGCCATGTACGGGCGCCATCCTTGAGCGCCATGGGAAACTAATTCACCATGATCTTTTCATCCCCATTGGCAGCCTCGATGCCCAACTTGTAGAGCTGGAGGAACTCCACGGGGTCAGCAGTGCCGTCGTAGCGTGGAGGCAGATCTGGGTTGAACTTGCCCGGCCAGGCCACGCTGCACAGCTCGGCGGTGAAGGCACGACAGCCTGCAGTGGCCACAGGGGGCCTTTGGTGATGAAGGGCTTGATCTTGGAGATCTCCGCGCACTGCCGCCTGGAGCAGCGCAGAGTCTTGGCGTGCTGGAGCAGGGGCGCGATCATGACGTGCCGGTGCAGGGAGCGCGCGAGTGGCTTCTTGAGGGCGAGGGATCTCTTGGCAGCTCTTTTCTTGCTGCGCGGGCGCTGGACGCGGTGGGTCCCGTCCAGGGGCCACACGCCTTGGGGCCAGGGCGCCTTCTTGAGGGGGAGGCGGCGGAGGCGCCTCCGGAGCTGCATTGCCTGCACAGGACGGAGGGCGATGCAGCGAGAGGGACAGCGCCGGGGAGCCCCCTGCGGCACTGACGAGCTCGGTGATGCGGGCAAGCCAGTTGTCGTAGAGATCGTCGATGGGGCAGTAGTGCAGGAGCTCACGTGCCACGAGCAACGCGGCGTGCGCGTCCGCGGGAGGGCGACGAGCGTGCGACGACGAGCCCGCTGGAGTCAGCGATGGGGTAGCGGTGCGGCCTTCCCGCCACACCGAGGGATGCAGCGATGACGCCTGCTGCTCGTTCCCCGCCGGGCCAGTGGCGGCGTGGACGGTAGGCAACAGGGAACGACGGGGAGGCCCGCCGACGGGGACCGTCTGGGCGACATGGGCCGCGAGAGCAGCCCGACGCTTAGCACGGGCTCGACGAGTGTCAGACATGGATGCGACGGACGACGAAACGCAAGACGGCGGAAGACACGATTCCGGTGCACCCCTACCTGGCGCGCCAAATGTCGGATTGCGGGTTCCGACAGACCCTTGAGGTTCGAACTCTGGGGTGTGCGCGAAGATCTCTCCTCTACCAACTCGCGTCCCATCGCCTCACAAAGGATCTAGGCTACACGATGAACAACACAAGGGACACAAGGTTTTACTCGTTCGGGCCACCGTTGTGGTGTAATACCCTACTCTAGTTTGTGGTGTGGTGGATTGCCTCTGGGGCTGATGATGAATAGTACAAAGGAAGAACAACCTCGCGAGGGGTGTTCTTGTGGTGGTGTTGTCCTTTGGAGGGGTCGATTCCAGATGCCTCTATACTATGGTGGCTAGTCCTATATATAGAGTAGGAGGCCCTGGTCCTCTTCCCAAATATTGAGCAGGAAGGGCGCCAACAATTGGCCATTTTGAAGGGGAACATCTAGTACACTTATCCTGACTAAAGTCGGTCCTCGCCTGTTAAAGACTCTGACGATGACGCCGTCCTGGGATCCACGATGACCTCCTTCCAGCCGTTCCGCTGGTCTTGGTCTTGTTGCACGAAATGGTAGCCTTTGCCTGATGCCTTGGCCTATGCTTGCTCCCTTTGCACCAAAAGGGAAACAAGGACACTGCGCAGGTCGGCGCCCGCCTGGCGCCCGCCCGGCTTCGATCGTCATGGCTTGCATCACGGGCACCTCACGAGGTACCCTTGCCTTGATCTCTTCGCCTCCTCGCGAGCCAGCCTGATGAGGCTACTCATGAGGAAGCTTTCCCATCATCCGCCCCACGAGGCTTGGTCCCTCGCGAGGGTCTTGAGCTTGAGTTGATGAAGATGGGCCGCACTGGGCCATTGCTTGAGCCACACCGCAGGCCTCAGGCAGGCCAGTCTGGGGACCCCCGTTCCCAGGACGCCGACAATGGCGCAGACCGGCCGCCTAGTGTTGGTTTGACCATTAAGAAACACGTTGGGAGGCTCGAAGGAGAAGGTCACTTCAATGGTCGCAGGGAACTGCATGTGGCCTACTCAGATTGATGCAACGACTTTGACAGAGCAAATTAACTTGGTAGTGCTACAACTTCTAGACCAGGTAGATCCTTTCATGACACTGCACAAAGAAATTAACTATTGCATAGAAGTATCATGACCGGGGAGGGCATGTAGGACAGACGCGAAGTTACTAGAGAGCACAACTCCAGTTTCCTGAGTTGGTTCAACGAGCATATTCTTGCTAATCCCTGGAAGGGGGCTCTAAGGACGGATTGCTCATATATGCCTCAACACATGGCCCCTCGCCCAACCTCATCACCTATCGAGCATATGATATCGACGGATACACGTTCTACACAGAGGCCAAAGATGTGAACATTGATTTTTAGAGCTCAGGGGTGATGATGGAATGCATGATCGGCAGTGACAATAGCGCAACTCAGAGATTTTGCGGAAGGGTTGAGGAGACCTGGGAAATTGACTACTCTGGACTGCACAACACGATGATGTTCCATGTCAAATGGTCTAAGAATGTCGAAAGATAAAACTGGTATTTCACTACCATGACTATACCCGATGCCAAGAATGCTACCGTGAACGCCATGGGTACACGCTAAGCACGTGACATAATGCTTCTTCATAACCGACCAGAGCAATCCCAGCCGTGTTGTCATGAGGAGATCAAAAGTAACATCATTGGAATGGATGGAGTTGCCAACGAGGAAGACTACGACCAGTACGGCAACCCAATTTGACATTCTGGAAAAGCGCTATAGCTATGTTAGATAGTACTAGCGCTTTTTGGTAAAATGCGCTATAGCTACTGTTGATAGAGGCAGCGCTTCTTGTAGAAAGGCACTATAGCTAAATTAGGTATAGCCTGTTTTGTTGAAACGTGATGCTATGTTAACTTAACCCCCCTCCCCCCACCAGTTTCCCGCCTCTGCTTCTTCCCCCAAATCCCCACTCTCTCTTCTCCCCCTCGTCACCGCCGGAGCCCCTACCCTCGCCCTCGACCTCGCCGGAGCCCGTTCCCTCGCCCCGACCCACCTCGCCTCGGTGCCGTGCCGTCTCCCCCGACCCCACCTCACCTCGGTGCCACGTCGTCTTCCCCGACACTGCCTTGGCCCCGACCCCGACGTGGCACGCCTCCCTCCTCTGCTTCCTCCCCTCCCAACCTCATCCATCGTCGGGCCTGCCTCCTCACCCTGCACCCTTTGTAAGCCCCCACCACTCCTCTCTCTCTGCCATTATAGTTCTAGCTAGGGTTCCTAGGTTAATTTACTTAGGTTTTAGTTAGGGAAGTAGGTTAATTAGGTTATCTATTTAGTTAGCGCAGTAGGTTAATTAGGTTATCTATTTAGTTAGGGCTATAGGTTAATTAGGTTATCTATTTAGTTAGGGCAGTAGTTTAATTAGGTTATCTATTTAGTTAGGGCACTGGTAGTTAGTTTTTTTGCGGTGATGAATTTAGTTATGAACCCTAGCTAGGTATCAAATATAGTTATGAATTTAGCTAGGTATGAACCCTAGTTATGAATTTTGCGGTGATGAATTTATCAAATTTAGTTATGAACCTAGGTATCAAATTTAGTTATGAATTTAGCTAGGTATCAAACTAGGACAACATTATTATTCAAGGATTTTTTATTGGTATTTAGCTAGGTATTTGGAAAACGATGGTTATGTGCAGGGTAAATGATCCGAGTGGCGTATGTTTCACTGGAATGTTGATTCATTTCCGTTCTGGTGAATTTGCACTACTAGGAAAAGCCTGGCAGCAGCGCGGGTTTTAGGCCTATCAGTAGCGCGGGCAGGAGCGCTACTGATAAGGCGCTATAGCTAAAGCTTAGCAATAGCGTGCCTAGACCCACGCTACTGCTAAATTGACTTAGTAGTAGTGCTTCTCCAGAAGAGCGCTACTGGTAATTAGTAGTAGAGCTTCTCCTTGCCCGCCCTACTACTATTATTTAGTATTTTATTTCTTTTTTATTTCATGTTGTATTCATACACCTTTACACAAGTTTTCATACAACAGGAATTTGGAGATTGTTTTTGCATCATAATGAGTTATTACATCACACGGTGAAAGAACCGTGGACTAGTTTCAAGTGGATGTCCATCCACTTGAAACTAATCCGCGGTTCTTTCACCCAATGATATAATAATATCATCATCATCATATCATTAACAACTTATCATCATAATACATCATTGTCATATAACACCTCCTCAAGATCAACTTAGCAAATTGGTCACTAGTCGTAATCACAAGTACTCCTCATTATCAACTCTAACACATGACCACATAATAAACATATTGTACCTCATAGGACCTACTACATTCGATTAAGACCTACTACATTTTCTAAGGTAAAATAGCAAAAAACAAGATAGCCCCTGACTCTCCATTATGGAGAATGGAGATTAGCCTGTCTCCAATTCTTGCCTTTCGCTGAATGTTACTTCCAAGAACCTCCTTGCGAATGTCCATACATTTCTTCCATTCTTTGATGAACATGTGTTCACCGGTTTTCAAAATCCGATATGCACAGGTGAGCTCCCTAGATTTACCTGGCAATATGTTCAGAACTGTAAGGCGACCATTCAGATACATCAAATGAGGCACACAATCCATCGGGAGTTTCTGTTGACAAACATAGTAATAACTTCGTAGTTAGCAATGATGTACTAGTTTTAGAAGTATGCAAAAGATGCACGGATGTCGTAATAGTAAAAAATCTTACCAGGGTATCTCCAGAGAAGTTACCGTGGTTCAACACGTGCACTAGTGGCACATATTCACCATAATTTGGAGGAGTTCGATAATAGTTATTGTAATCCTCAAGAAGAGTACAAAATGTGATCAGATGATTTTTCTTCTTATAAGTTAATTCGGAGCCATCGGTGTAGTGGGTTTTGTCTACCATCTTCCGCACAGTCTTTGAAGAATCAAAATAAGCTGTCAATGGAAATAAGTTGTCAACTATTTTGAAATAAACAATATAAATTAGTTAATAACTATGTTTGAGAAACTCACATAGCGGTACAATCGGAAGCGTATCAACAAGGACCCAAATGTCCATATTGTCTTGCTCGACGTCAGGATCACCAAGATCCATGGTGACAATCATACCCTCATAAAAACCATACATTTTGCAAAGTGCTTCCCAATTTTGGCAACCAAAATGGGTTACGCTCTTAGCATTGCACAGATTTACTTCAAAATCCATATCATGATGGGTCCTTTGGTGTATTTTCTTTGTTTCAAAATTTTCATGGTCTGCAAAACCCATCCTCTCCAAGACATAGCGTCTTGCATGGCATGGGATAAGCTAGTCCAATTGTAAAAGATGAAAATTAGACGTTGAAATAGTTGAAGTCATGCTTAATTATGAAAAAACACTTGTCGTTGTTGTGTACCGTTTCAACATCGAAGGTCTCCTCGAGCTTAATGCTGAAGCGCCGATCTTCATCCAGCTCAACGAACATGCCGCACATACCTCGATCGCCATGGCACCAGTTGCACTCCCCCGGGAGACTGTCGTCGTCCGAGTACGACATTTCCTACGTTCATAATTCAAAGATTAAACTTGTACATATTCTAGCACAAGTCATGCCAGAATTCACGGAAAAATCCGGCATGACCTTTGCTAAAAAAGGACATATCTAGCGCCTGAAATTTGCCGGAACAGAAATTAATCAACACTCCGGCAAAACATAGGCCACTCGGAGGTGTAACCAAAACATGAAATAATTGCTTAAACTAAAAAATAACAACAAATATGACATGTTAAACTAGTTCTATTAATTCAACTAGTTCTTACTAAATATAAACTTACTATAAATAGAAAAAAACTAGTTCTTTCTAAAAATAAAGTAGTTCAACTAGTTATTAATTTACTTACTAAACTAGTTCAACTAAAACTAAACTAGTTCAACTTAAACTAAACTAGTTCTATTAATTAAACTCGTTCTTACTAAATATAAACTTACTATAAATAGAAAGAAACTAGTACATCTACTACTACTAATTAACATCTACTACTACATCTACTACTAATTAACATCTACTATTGCTAATTA
>NC_057795.1:575956294-575968590 GCF_018294505.1 Triticum aestivum
AGGGCGGTGACAGTGTGGTCGAGAGCGGCGGTGGGCGGCGGCGGTGAGGTTGAGGGCGGGCTCGGGCGGCGGCGGTGAGGGCAGGCTCGGGCTCGGGCGGCGGCGACAGGAGTAGGGGAACAGGCCGGGGGCGGGGCTGAAAGGAGGACTTAGCGAAATTTTGAGCCGGGGGGTGGTTAAGTCGAACTAGCAGTAGCGCTCAGAAGGAAAACGCGCTATAGCTAACTTATCTATAGCGCGTTTTAGTGAAAAACGCTACTGCTAATGGAAGCAGTTATTTCTTTTGTTTATCCCAATATGAGTAACGCTTTGTCCTGAAAAAACTCTCTAAGTCTAAGCAATGTAAAAACATCAAAAATATACATTGGTCATCATTGATCTTTTTGTGTAGAATCTAAATAGTCAACATGAATCCTCACTGTACCTGTATAGGTACAGGCGAGGATTCATATTGCAGCCACAAATCATACACATATAGTTCAATGAAGACCAAGTGCCCGAGGTAGGTTGAGAAGTAACATATTGAAGGTGGTAAACACCTTGTTCGCTTAGCAGTATGGGACTAAACTTAATTAGTTGCGGTGATACTTAGCAGTAGCGAGTTTTGAGGAAAATGCTGCTACTAAGTACTTTAGCAGTAGCGCGTCCCTTGGAAGGGTGCTACTACTATATCTAGCCTGGAGGCAACACCGTGGCAATTATAGTAGTAGCGCTCGTTTCACCTAGAGCGCTACTACTACTTAGATATTAGTAGCGCTCTTTTCTGAAGCTCGCTACTGCTAATTAGTAGTAGCGTCTGTTTTTAAACCACGCTGCTGCTAAGATTCTGTGTATAAGGTTTTCCCTAGTAGTGTTGAGGCGCTCAATATGTCCACTTTTCAGCAAAGTTCATGCCAAAATTTCCCGTGAATTTTGGCATGACATGTGCTAGAAAGTAGGCATATCGAGTGCCGGGATTTGCTGCGACAGGAATGAAACGGCATTCTGGCAAACTATAGACCTTTTTTGTGTCATTTCTCATTTCATTATAATTTTAGAATTAAACAAGGAGACTTAATCATAGGAAACATGTTGAACAACGAAGAAATCGAGCCTTCTGACCAAGATGCAAACGAGATGGATTATGAGGGTGAACAGCAGTACCTCGACTTTTTGTCTACTAAGCACAGTCAAGTTTGCAGGGTGGCCTCAATGATGGTACTAACACCGACATCGACACCGACATCAACACCGACAGCACCGGCACCAATGGCGGTATCGAGACCGGTGAGGAAGGTACCGGCAGGGAAGATATCGGTAGGGAAGGTACCGGCGCCAAAGACACTATTGAAAAGAAGAAGCAGAGGATACGAAAACCTAACAAACTCGGCATCGGACGACTGGTGATCACAAAGATGACCCCTGGCAAGTTTGAGCCATTAGAGACGGAAGAACCTTGCAAGTGCTACGGGAACCAAGTAGCTAGGATGCATCCTATGGGAATGCGCGTGGATCAACGACGATGAATTAAGGAGTAAAGAACATTTGAGGCAGTTGCTCCTGACGAAGTTGCACAAGAGATTCAAGTTCCGCGGCCTGGTTGATAGCATAGAACAACCATGCGATGATCCGAATATGGAAAAGATTAATAATCACACCATGGGCATGTTCAACAACGATTTGGCCTCCTGGAAAGGGATGGTGAAACTAGCTATTGAGGCTGAGGAACCCTGTCCAAGATTCTAGAGGAAAATCTGATACTTACGGAAGAGGAGTTCTAAAAGTTCAAGGACACTTGTGCTACCGAGGCAGCCAAGGCTAAGGTTGTGAAATTCAAGAGCCTTTAACAAAGGAACACGGGGAACCAACACCTCGGACGCGAAACATGAAGCCTTGGGTCTCCCAGACACCTTCGTGAAGTTCACCAACCCCTTGGAGCGTGACTTCATCAAGGCCTGCTACAAGTGGGACAAGGAAAAGAAGGTTTTTTACATGGAACTGATCACAAGGAAATTGATTAGAATACTAGAAAATATTATTTTCCCACCTTACCTTTAGCTTCTGATCAAGTCGACTACACATTCATAAATAGTTCATGTTCCTTCTGCAGGAGAAGCAACACCAGCTTGCAGCCAAAAGCCAGTCTTTGTCGATGAGGCCCAAGTGGGACACCCCTCTCAACCGGGCCTTGAACAAACTTAAGGGACTCCCTTTGGACAGTGGCCGCAATATGGACGTGTGCACGGTGCTGGAGACGGTGCCACATGGAAGGTCTTTTACAACAAGGGCCCAGTGGGCAAGAAGCAGAAAAAGAAGTTTAGTTAGGTGGACATCAACGAGAAGGTGAAGCTTGCGTTCAAGAAAAAAGCAGCTGAGGATGCCGAAAAAGAAGCTGAGGAGAAAAATGAGTTGCTACACCAGGCAGTCGCTGCTGAGGGAGTCCTGGATTAGGGGGTCCTCGGACAGCCGGACTATATGCTTATGCCGGACTATTGGACTATGAAGATACAAGATTGAAGACTTCGTCCTGTGTCCGGGTGGGACTCTCCTTTGCATGGAAGGCAAGCTTGGAAATTCAAATATGTAGATTCCCTTCTCTGTAACCGACTCTGTGTAACCCTAGCCCCCTCCGGTGTCTATAGAAACCGGAGGGTTTAGTCCGTAGGAGAAGAACAATCATAATCATAGGCTAGCTTTAAGGGTTTATCCTCTATGATCTCGTGGTAGATCAACTCTTGTAATACTCATATCATCAAAATCAATCAAGCAGGAAGTAGGGTATTACCTTCATAGAGAGGGCCCGAACCTGGGTAAACATCGTGTCCCCCGCCTCATGTTACCATTAGCCTTAGACGCACAGTTCGGGACCCCCTACCCGAGATCCGCCGGTTTTCACACCGACATTGGTGCCTTCATTGAGAGTTCCACTGTGTTGTCACCATAAGGCTTGATGGATCCTCCAATCATCTACAACGACGCAATCCAGGGTGAGGTTTTCCTCCCCGGATAGATCTTCGTATTCGGAGGCTTCGCACTGCGGGCCAACTCATGTGGCCATCTGGAGCAGATCGATAGCTACGCCCTGTCCATCAGGTCAGGTTTGGAAGCCTGAACTACACTGCCGACATCTGCGGAGACTTGATCTTCGACGGATTTGAGCCCATGATAGGTGCACCCTACAGCCACGGTGATCATGACCTAGATCTGCCATCGAACGATGTTCAGGAGATCTCACCTGCAGCTGCCCTGGCTTTAGATCCAGTGCAGATCGTGCCATCCGAGGATGGGAGGATAGACCCCGCCACGGAAGCCGTGCTCAACGGCGATAGAGCCGAACACGGATTTCACTCCCAATGAGGTCTATGTCATCGGACCCTCGGACTCGTCTCTGGCCATAGGCTCCGAGCCGCGTGTATCCGCACCCATCGGATCTGACTGGGCACCAATCTTGGAGTTCAGCTCCGCGGACATCTTTCAGCACTCACCCTTGGGCGACATGCTAAACTCATTAAAATCTCTCTCCTTGTCAGGAGACTCTAGGCCGAACTATGTCCGGCTTGAGTGGGAAGCGGACGACGAAGAAATTCGTTACCCACCCACCACTCACTTTATAGCCACTATCGACGACTTAACCGACATGCTTGATTTCGACTCCGAAGACATTGACGGTATGGACGACATTGCCGGAGAAGAACAGGAACCACCGCCCACAGGGCGCTGGACAACCACCTCATCGCATGACATATATATGGTGGACACACCTAAAGAAAACAATGGCGAGGATCAAAAGGATGCAACGGAAGATAATCTTCATGAGAAGCAGCCGAATCACCGATGTCAGTGGCCGCTCTAAACCCCTCCATAGCAAAAACATCAATACTGGCACAAGAAAGAATAACACCCCGGATGATGCCGAAGACAACGAAGACCCCGCAGACCCAACGATGGAGCAGGACAAGCAAGGAGATGGCAAACACAGTCCGGGGCCACTGTCCGATCACAGGGATGCCGAAGACAAAACTTATAAACCTGTCTCCGGAGAGGAGAACAGCCCGGACGACGATGCATACATCATCCCGGAAAAACACTTAGAACAAGAGCACCTCCACAAGAGACTTATTGCCACCGCGAGGAGCTTGAAGAAGCAGAAGCAATGGCTTAAAGCTGTGCATGACACGCTCAACCATAGATCGAACGAAGTGCTCGACACTGAGGAAAGATACGATGGTGATCGCCAGACAAAGAGCTATCCAAAACGTAAGTTGCTGCCCGAATTCGACAAGGAGGCTATCGTGCCCATTCTGTCAAAAAACAATACGGCCGATATGCCAGACCGACCACCTCGAGGCCGAGACAAAGCGGCGGATGACGCAACACACTAATCAACACCCCATAAAGAAAGGGCTGGAATAACTAGGTCCATCTATGGATCTAAGAAACGTGTTCCTATGCAGGATCACGGCTACCAAACCGACTATAGTGATAGACTCCCATCTCGGAATCAACACCAAACAGTACGGCCGTCGGACCCATGCCATGACATATCCAAGTATAGGGGTGCCGCGCACCACCTGTGCTTCACTGATGAGGTGCTGGATCATGAATTTCTAGAGGGGTTTAAACCCGTAAACATCGAGGCATATGACGAAACGACAGACCCTGTGGTCTGGATCGAGGACTTTATTCTTCACATCCATATGGCTCGTGGAGACAATCTCCACGCCATCAAATACCTGCCCCTCAAGTTGAAAGGACCAGCTCGACACTGGTTGAAAAGCCCCCTAAAAATTCCATTGGAAGCTGGGAGGAACTCGGGAACACTTTCAGGGCTAATTTTGAAGGGACCTATGTCCGACCTCCGGATCCAGACGATTTAAGTCACATAACCCAACAACCCGGAGAGTCAGCCCATAAGCTTTGGAATAGATTTCTCACCAAGAAGAACCAAATCGTCGACTGTCCGGACGTCGAAGCCCTAGCAACTTTCAAACACAGTGTCCGGGACAAATGACTTGCCAGATACCTTGGCCAGGAAAAGCCATGGACAATGGCAGCCCTAACAACTCTTATGACTCGCTTTTGCGCGGGCGAGGATAGTTGGTTGGTCCACAACAGCACTAGCAATCCAGGCACATCTAAAACCAGGGATGGCAATGGGAAACCACGACGCAATAAAAACAAATGTCGAAATAATGAAGATAGCCCAGACAATACAACGGTAAACCCCGGATTCAGGGGCTCTAGACCCAGCCAACGGAAAAAGCCATTTAAAGAAAACAGAGATGGTCCGTCCAGCCTAATTAAAATTCTAGAGAGGTCCTGTCAGATTCACGGCACCCCCAAAAAACCTGCGAATCACACCAACAGAGAATGATGGGTCTTCAAGCAGGCCGATGAGGGAGTCCTGTATTAGGGGGTCCTCGGACAACCGGACTATATATTTTGGCCGGACTGTTAGACTATGAAGATACAAGATTGAAGACTTCGCCCCGTGTCCAGGTGGGACTCTCCTTTGCATGGAAGGCAAGCTTGGCAATTCGGATATGTAGATTTCCTTCTCTGTAACTGACTCTGTGTAACCCTAGCCCCCTCTGGTGTCTATATAAACCAAAGGGTTTAGTCCGTAGGATAACAACAATTAGAATCATAGGCTAGCTTCTAGGGTTTAGCCTCTGCGATCTCGTGGTAGATCAACTCTTGTAATACTCATATCATCAAGATCAATCAAGCAGGAAGTAGGGTATTACCTCCATCGAGTGGCCCGAACCTGGGTAAAAATTGTGTCCCCCGCCTCCTGTTACCATTAGCCTTAGACGCACAGTTCGGGACCCCCTACCCGAGATCCGCCGGTTTTGACACCGACATTGGTGCTTTCATTGAGAGTTCCACTGTGTCGTCACGATAAGGCTTGATGGCTCCTCCAATCATCTACAACGATGCGGTCCAAGGTGAGATTTCCCCCCCCGGACAGATCTTCGTATTCGGTGGCTTCGTATTGCGGGCCAACTCACTTGGCCATCTGGAGTAGATCGACAACTACACCCCTAGCCATCAGGTCAGGTTTGGAAACTTGAACTACACTCCCGACATCCACGGAGACTTGATCTTCGGCGGATTCAAGCCCATGTCAGGAGCCCCGAGAAGTCACGACGGGCATGACTTAGATCTGCCGTCGAACGGTGTTCGGGAGATCGCACCTGCGGCTGCCCCAACCCTTAATCTGGAGTAGATCACGCCATCCGAGGATGGGTGGATGGACCCCGCCACGGAGGCCGCACATTCATCAGCGCTGGAGCCGAACACAGACTTCACCTCCAAAGAGATCTGTGTCATCGGACCCTCGGACTCGTCTCCGGCTATAGGTTCTGAAACGCGTGCGTCTGTGCCTATCGAATCTGATTGGGCACCAATCATGGAGTTTACCTTCACGGATATCTTTCAGCACTCACCCTTGGGTGACATGCTAAATTCATTGAGGTCTCTCTCTGTCTATCAGGAGACTCTTGGTCGAACTATGTCCGGCTTGAGTGGGAAGCGGACGACGAAGAAATTCGTTCCCCACCCACCACCCACTTAATAGCCATTGTCGATGACTTAACCGACGTGCTTGACTTCAACTCCGAAGACATCGATGATATGGATGATGATGCAGGAGAAGAACAAGAACCACCGCCCATAGGGCGCTGGATAGCCACCTCATCATATGATATATATATGGTAGACACCCCCAAAGAAAGCAATGGCGATGAGGCAACGGAGGATAATCCCTTGGAGAAGCAATCTAAGCACCAGCGTCATCGGCGCCGCTCTAAGCCCTGCCATAGCAAAAAAAGCGATACCGGCACAAGAGATGGTAGCAATTCGGATGGTGCCGAAGATGAAAACAATCCCGCCCAGCCAGGCTTCGAGCAGGCCCAGCGGGAGGATGGGCAAGCTAGCCCTAAGGAACACGCAACAGATGGAGAATCAGAGGATGACAATTACATGCCCCTCTCCGAAGACAAAGTGAGCCTTGGAGACGAAGAATTTATCGTGCCTGAGGACCCCATCGAGCAGGAACGCTTCAAGCCCCGGCTTATAGCCACTGCAAGAAGCCTGAAGAAGAAACATTAACATCTTCAAGCTGATCAAGATCTGCTAACTGATAGATGGACTGAGGTCCTGGCAGCCGAGGAATACAGACTCGAGCGCCCAACCAAAAGTTACCCAAAGCGCAAGTTGCTACCTCAGCTCGAGGAGGAGGCATTAAAGCCCACATTACCAGCGCACGATGCGGCTGACCGGCCACCTTGTGGCCGAGACAAAGCGGTGTATCAGCCCGAACACCGGCCCACACCCTGCTGCCAATCAAACAAAAACACTAAGGCCCGGGGCTACACGCAGGACTTGCGAGACGTATTGGAAAACAAAGTAAGACAGTCAAGGTCGATCTACGGATCACGGGGGCGCGCCACAACGCGTGATGATGACCATCACACCGGATACACTTAAAACAAGTCCTGTCGGGCCAAACACAACAGACCAGACTCATTTGAACTGCGTCGTGATGTAGCCCGGCATAGAGGCGCCGCACACCCCCTATGCTTCACTGATGAAGTAATGGATCATGAATTCCTAGAAGGGTTTCAACCTGTGAACATTGAATCATATGATGGTACAACATACCCCGCGGTATGGATCGAAGATTTTCTTCTCCACATTCACATGGCCCACGGCAATGATCTACATGCGATCAAGTACCTCCCACTTAAGCTCAAAGGACCGGCTCGGCATTGACTGAATAGCCTGCCGGCAAACTCCATTGGCAGTTGGGAGAACCTGGAAGACACATTCCTTGACAACTTCCAGGGCACTTATGTGCGACCACGGGACGCTGATGACTTAAGTCACATAACCCAACAGCCCGGAGAGTCAGCCAGGAAATTCTTGACTCGGTTCCTAACTAAAAAGAACCAAATCGTCGACTGTCCGGATGCCGAACCCTAGCGGCCTTTAAGCATAACATCCGCGATGAGTGGCTCACCCGACATCTCGGCCAACAGAAGCCGAAGTCCATGGCAGCCCTCACGACACTCACGACCCGCCATTGTGCAGGCGAGGACAGCTGGCTGGCTTGTAGCAACAGCACATCAAGAAATCTTGGCACTTCAGATGCCAGAGATTGCAACGGCAAGTCACAGCGCAATAGACACAAGCGCTGCAACAATGGTGACAACACCGAAGACATGACATTCAATGCCGAATTTAGTGGCCCTAAGTCCGATTAGCGGAAAAAGCCTTTCAAAAGAAACAATTCGGGCCCGTCCAGTCTGGACCATAGACTCGATCGCTCATGTCAAATTCACGGCACCCCTGATAAACCAGCCAACCACACGAACAGAGAATGTTGGGTATTCAAACATGCCGGCAAGGTGAATGCCGAAAACAAGGAGAAGGGGCTACATAGCGATGACGACGAGGAGCCCCAGCTGCCGAACACAAGATGGCAGAAGAAATCCCCCCCCCAGGTGAGAATGGTGAACATGATATACGCAACCCATATCCCAAAGCTGGAATAGAAGCGTGCACTAAGGGACATCTATGCGATGGAGCCAGTCGCCCCAAAATTCAACCCATGGTCGTCTTGTCCGATCACTTTCATTCGCAGGGACCATCCTACCAGTATCCGTCATGGCGGTTCGGCCGCATTGGTCCTTGACCCCAGCATTGACGGATTCCACCTCACACGAGTCCTTATGGATGATGGTAGCAGCCTGAACCTGCTTTATTAGGATACAGTGCACAAAATGGGCATCGACGCCTCAAGGATCAAACCCACAAAAACCACCTTCAAAGGTGTCATACCCGGTGTAGAGGCCTGTTGCACGGGCTCAATCACAATGGAAGTAGTCTTCGGATCTCCGGACAACTTCGGAAGCGAGGAATAAATCTTCTATATCGTCCCTTTCTGCAGCGGCTACCACGCATTGCTCGGACGAACCGCATTTGCTAGATTCAATCCGGTACCGCATTATGCATACCTCGAGCTCAAAATGCTAGGACCTCGCGGGGTTATAACAGTTAATGGAAACACAGAGCGCTCGCTCCGTACGGAGGATCACACTACGGCCCTCGTAGCAGAAGTACAGAGCAACCTTTTTAGGCAGACCTCTAATTCGGCAATAAAGCTTCCGGACACCGTTAAGCGAGTCCGGAGTACCCTGCAACAGGATCGTCCGGCATGTCCAGAGCTCACCTAGCAATTCGGCCTCCGTCCTGGTCCTAGTCAAGCGGTGAAATTTGTGCCGCGTGTACATAATTACACACTTAAAATACCATGGGCATAGGCGGAGGCACAGCCATACTGCCGTCCACAATGCGGCTCCATCGCCTCAGGACCCGTATACCTAAATAATTTTCTTTCTTTCAGGACCCTATTCTCGGGGAGCTCTTTTAGATAGCCTAATTATAGGACCTATCACGGAATGAAACACCAAGGAGGCAAAAAGCTTTGACGTATAAGGGAATCCCCAGGTGGTCTCTGATAACGATCGTTATACCTGTTTTACATACCCACACGCAGCTTACCCTTGGCTAGGACATGCCAAATAGTCCTATTTTGCTTATCGCACTACTTGTATATATAGGCTTTGACGTATTATTTAAATAACAATGGGAAAAATATACAACATCAACTTATTATTACATTTCTTTATCTTTTTTCCTTGACTGCTCATTTACTACAAACTGCACCCGTACACTTTGGTACGTTCAGCTCGCCAGTGGCTTCAGTGTACCCCATAAGACGGCAAGAAAAGTCCAGACACTTTCGACAGTGCGACACCCTGAACTTATAGCATTATATGCATCAGCTCCGAATCATGTCTTGGGTCAGTAGTTGGGTTTGCCCGGCTCCCAAGTTTTGGTGCCTTACATTTTGCTATATCGGCTAAGGTAGCACAGGGAGAACTACTGCGATTGTGTCCCGGTTCTTCCGGACGAGCACCTCAGTAGAGAAAGCTGAAAACTGACTGTCATGATGCGGCAAGAGCTGGTCGATGTTCGAAAGGTCTCAAATCCTTAAAGATTTTTTCTGCTTCGAGCAAGGAATCGGCCTTGTACGATTTAGGCGTGTATAGCGCCCCAAGTTCAGCCTTCCGAAAACTAGGGGCTTCGCCAAAATTTAAAATTTTAGACTTCTATGGCTAATTGAGAGTGATAAAGCTGTATAGTCTGATTGCCTTGTTCGCTGCGCTAAACACCTCCTTAAAGGACCAAAAGTTTGGATAAAGAGTGTTTAGATTTACCCCGAACACCCCAGTACTAGTTACATGGGGGCAGAAGCTGACGACTAGCCAACTCTCAGATTCTATAAACGGCCACACAGAAGGTAATATTTTAAATCAACAAGTGTTATATAGCGCACATGAAGTCGTTTTCACATTACAAGATGACATGTGTACATTCATTCAAATATTACATCCATAGCACACTCCTCCGCCACAAGGCGGGCACCCTTCAGGACAATGTCATAATACTTTTCGCGGTGGTAATGCTCCTTGCCCTCCGGCGGCCCCTCTGTCACCAGCTTCTCTGCATCCATCTTCGCCCAGTGCACTTTGCACGGGCGAAGGCCCTGCGCGCACCTTCGATGCAGACTGACCGCTTAATGGCTTCAAGCCGCGGACAGGCATTCACAAGTCGTTTTACCAGGCCAAAGTAGCTGCTGGGCAGGGGCTCGCCAGGCCACATCCGGACTATGAGATACTTCATGGCCAGTTCGGCTGCCTTGTGAAGCTCGACCAGTTACTTCAGCTGGTCGCTCAAGGGCATCGGGTGTTCGGCCCCAATATACTGGGACCAGAACAACTTCTCCGTGGAGCTCCCTTCTTCGGCCCGGTAGAACTCCGAGGCATCCGATATGCTGCGCGGCAGATCTACGAACGCTCCTAGAGAGCTCCGAATTCGGGTATGTAAAAGGAAAATCTCCTCCGAATCCGGCCGCTATCTTCTTGGCCGCCTGAATCTCCTGAAGGGCCTTTTGGGCTTCGGCCTTGGCAGCTTGTGCACTTTGGAGGGCCTTCGCAAGCTCGGACTCTTGCGTCTTCGATTCATGCTCCAAGGACTCGTATTTCTTGACGAAATCCTGGAGCTCTTGCTGGACCTCGTTGACTCGGGCCTCTTGATTTTCATGCTCGATGTGCTCCTTGGCCGCTTTGTCTTCGTCCTTGGACAGCTCCTTCTTCAGGGATGCCACATAGGTCGTGGCCCCTATTAAAATTCATAATGCTTCTATAAGCTAAAACCATTCCTTCTTTATCAATATACAGATGGGGTATTGTGTACCTTTGTTCTCCTCGAGCTGCCTCTTCACGACGCGAGCTCTCCTTTGCTCCGCTCCAGGTCCTGCTTCAATCTGGAGATCTACGCAGTATGAGCAGCAGCGACCAGCAGCGACGCCTGCTTATTCACATAGACACATTCTGCTAGACTCCTGTGGTTGTTATTTGATCCTCTGTTCGGCCTTTCTTTCAAAACACCAAACAGAGCATAAGGGGCTATTGTCTATACTGTGATAATTTGATTACTTACCTCAAAGCCTGTTAGGAGGCTGGCGCAGGCTTCGGTCAATCCGCTTTTGGCGGACCGAACCTTCTCGATCACCGCACTCATGATGGTGCGGTGCTCTTTGTCAATGGAAGCGCCACGAAGTGATTCCAACAAGCTGTCCGATGCCTCTGGATGGGCAGAGATCATCGGTACAGGCGGCTCGCCCTCCTTAGTGAGGGGCTGCCTACCTGAATCCGGAACTACTGGAGGTTCCGACGTAGTATCTGGCTGGGGGCCAGACTTGCTGCGGCCCCTGTCATCAGAATCCATGGGGGTCTTTCCCCTCATGTGCCCGACGTCTGGGATTTCACCTTGGGACGTCTCCAGAACCGTCTCCCCCTGGTCCGGTATCCTCTTGGACAACACCTCGGTGTCGTCCGCGGGCCGGGGGGTGGAGGCCGTCGGGAGTGAATCACTGTTCATTGCCGACTGACTCAAAGACCCATCCGAGGAGGATATGTTGATGTGGGCTTTGGACGGACTGCACAATCACATTTGACATGATAAGAAGCAATAAAGCAAAACATACCGGAAGTATTATAGTGCCCGGATACTTACGACTTTGCTAGGGGCTTGTCCCTGGGCAACCACTCCTCGTCGCTGTAGGCGGCTGTTGTGGAGTGGTCTGGAGGGAGGGTCCTTCCCTTCTTGGACCCTTCGGCCTCCCCAGATGGGGCTTCCTTCCTTTTCTTCTCCCCCATGTTTTGGGGGTGGGGTGGGGGGGGGGG
>NC_057795.1:575968720-575992648 GCF_018294505.1 Triticum aestivum
GGGTTTTCCTCTTCCTCCTTGTTTTCGTTGGAGGAGTGCGCCTCGGTGTCTTCGGACGATGAGTCCGACACAACCTTGCGCCGGAGACCTTTCCTGCTCCCCATGGCCTTCTTCTTGGCCTTCTTCTCCGGCACCTCGTAAGGTGCCGGAAACAACATCTCCGTCAAGAGAGCCATTGCTGGATCTTCAGGTAGTGGAGCTGGACAGTTGATCCGCTCTGCTGTCGCTACCCAGTCCTGTTAAAATTAGCATGGAGGCTTAGATTCCTCCCACGAATATATTGGGGAAAGGCACATCTTGTGAAATATAGAAAGCTTACCCGATTGGTGGGCGCTTTGCGCTGAGTCCGCAATCCTCGGTAGTGGGCGGAGGTACTTCGGCGGCCTTGAACATCACCTTCCAAACATCTTTGTGCGTCGTGTCAAAGAGCTCTCAAATCGTCTGGTGTTTGGCCTAATCCAACTCGCACATATTGAATGTCCGTCTTTGACACGGGAGGATCCGGCGAAAGAGCATGACCTGGACCACGTTGACAAACTTGATCTTCTTGCTTATCATATTTTTGACACAGTTCTTGAGTCCAGTCAGCTCCGCCGGTGCACCCTAGGCTAAGCCCTTCTTTTTCCAGGAGGTGAGCCGCATGGGGATGCCAGATCAAAATTCAGGGGCTGCTGCCCAGTTGGTGTCACGCAGCTCGGTGATATAGAACAACCCCGATTGCCACCCCTTCACGGTCTCCATATAGGAGCCTTCGAGCCAGGCGACATTGGGCTTTATGCGGAGCAAGGCCTCGCACACAATGATGAATGCCGAGATGTTGAGGATGAAATTGGGGGGCAGATCATGGAAGTCCAGCCCGTAGTAGAACATGAGCCCGCGGACAAAAGGGTGGAGGGGAAATCCCAGTCCGCGGAGGAAGTGAGCCAGGAATACAACCCTCTCGTGGGGTTCTAGAGTAGGGACGATCTGCCCTGCGTCCGAGAGCCGGTGCGTGATGTCTGCAGCCAGGTATCCGGCCTCCCGGAGCTTCATGATGTCCTCCTCCGTATGGAGGAGACCATCCACTTGCCTCCCACTCTGGACATGTTTGGAATGACTCTACGGAAAACGTGAGAACTTGGGTGCTGGAGCTCGAGCGTGTGAGAATGGACGAGCGGGGGAAGAAGAAGGCGTGGGTGAAAAAGGGGAATCTCTATCTCTTTATAAAGGCAGTAGAAACTGTGCGCCTCCCCACTTGCCCGGTAAAATCGCTTATTCCCCAAGGTCCACGATTGATGGCGCGGTTGGGTTACCCACACCCATATTGATGAGAATCCCGTGATAAGGGGACACGATCTCTGCTTCGACAAGACGTGCCAAGGAAACCGCCTGGCAATATGTGCAGTAGCTAGTTGAGAAAAATGGTTCAAATAATGACCGGGCTATGGCGTGATGTCATGCTATGAAAAAGTTGTCAGCAGATTAGATTTGTGGAATATTGTGCTCTCTAAGGTGGTATGTGGAAATTATTGTGCAGAGCCAGACACGATCCTCATATTCAAGATCTTCTATGGAGTATTCGAAGAAGGAACCCTCCTTGCAATGCCAAAGACGGTCTGCGCGCCAGACTCATCGTCATTGAAGCCTGGTTCATGGGCTACTAAGGGAGTCCTGGATTAGGGGGTCCTTGGAAAGCCGGACTATATACTTTGGCCGGACTGTTGGACTATGAAGATACAAGATTGAAGACTTCGTCCCGTGTCCGGGTGGGACTCTCCTTTGCGTGGAAGGCAAGCTTGGCAATTCGGATATGTAGATTTTCTTCTTTGTAACCGACTCTGTGTAACCCTAGCCCGCTCTGGTGTCTATATAAACCAGAGGATTTAGTCCGTAGGACAACAACAATCAGAATCATAGGCTAGCTTCTAGGGTTTAGCCTCTACGATCTCGTGGTAGATCAACTCTTGTAATACTCATATCATCAAGATAAATCAAGCAGGAAGTAGGGTATTACCTCCATCGAGAGGGCCCGAACCTGGGTAAACTTTGTGTCCCCCACCTCTTGTTACCATTAGCCTTAGACGCACAGTTCGGGACCCCCTACCCGAGATCCGCCGGTTTTTACACCGACAGCCAGCAAGCTAAATGTTGAACACAAAGGGAAGGACGCGCTAAGTGAAGATGAGGACGAATCTCGCCAGCCGAACACTGAGGGCCAGAAATTTTTTCCACCGGAGGTCAAAACAGTGAACATGATTTATGCCACACACATCCCAAAGAGGAAGTGCAAGCGCACACTCCGAGACGTATATGCGGTGGAGCCCGTCGCCCCCAAATTCAAACCATGGTCGGCCTGCCCGATCACTTTCAATCACAGGGATCATCCGACTAGTATCCATCACGGGAGTTCGGCCGCCTTGGTGCTCGACCCAATAATTGATGGATACCATCTCACCCTTGTCCCCATGGACGGTGGCAGTAGTCTTAATCTGATATATCAGGACACTGTCCGCAAGATGAGGATAGACCCATCAAGAATCAACCAAAGCAGTACTACCTTTAAAGGAGTAATACCAGGCGTAGAGGCCCGCTGCATGGGCTCTTTAATGTTGGAGGTTGTATTCGGTTCTCTCGACAACTTTCGAAGTGAAGAACTAATCTACGACATTGCTTCATTCCGAAGAGGCTATCATGCACTACTAGGAAGAATGACCTTCACTCGTTTCAATGCAGTCCGGCATTACGCTTATCTCAAACTCAAGATGCTCGGTCCACGTGGCGTCATCAGAACCAGTGGAAATACAGAGTGTTCTCTTCGTACGGAAGAATACGTGGCGGCTCTAGCAACCGAATCATGGAATCGCCTTTCCAACCCAAGCAACTCATCGGTCCCCGAGACCACGGACACGGCTAGACGTGTTCGGTGCACACCTAGTTGTAGCAGCTCAGATAAACCTGAGCTTGATTAGCAGCTATGCCCCCATATGTGGCACGGGGGGCTGCCCATATGTAAAAGGTCCATAGTTCGGCTTGACCCTATTTACACTCAAGAGATTGCATTTTCACGGTTCATTAAGATAAACCGACTTTACACACGGTCACACCAAATTCTTTCACCTGGGTTTTTCTTTTCTTTACAGATGACCATTGTGCTATACCCTTCAAGGATACGACACAACAGAGACAAAGGCGCAGACGTGCAGCACGGCCCCGTTCAAAGGTTTTTTTTAGATTAAGTCCCTGTGTAAACCTTTTTATTGTCTCTTGTTGTCTCACACCCCCTGGCACTTAAAATGACCAAGAGGAATAAAATAGACGTTACAGAGGCAGCAACCAGTATGTTTTTGAGATCTATGCTCTCACCACAGGCGCTCTTTCGTCACGCCGAATTGACGCACGTACCTTGAAATTCAAGGCTCATTATCGAGGGTTGTATTCATCCCAGTATATGTTGTAAAGTCCGAATACCTTCGGGAGTGTTCGACGTCGCGAGTTTGGACTTATATGCTTCAGCTCCGAATCATGTCTTTGGTCAATAGTTGGGTTTTCCCGGCTCCCGTGTTTTGCTACCTTATGTTCCGCTCTATCAGCTAAGGTGGCATAGGGAGAACTACTGCGATTGTGCCCTGGTTCATCCGGATGAGCACCTGAGTAGAGAAAGCCGAAAACTAAATGTCATGATAAAGCGAGAGACTGATCAACCACTCGATGACTCAACGGAATCTTCCCGATTCCTCCGCATTAACAAAGGACCGGTTTCCTGGTCACGTATGTAAATGCACCGTATTCGGATAAACACGGACATACCAGGTGCTATATAGTAGCCCCACCGTCAAACTCCTATGGCTTAGTGAAAGTGTTAAAGGTATATAGTACGATTGCCTCGTTCGCCATGCTACCACCTTCTTAATGGACCAATACGTTGGATCAAGTGCGATTACGTGCTTTGCCGAACACCCCCGCGTTATACGTGAGCGGGCTGAAGCCGATGACTGCATAGGAGGCACTACAACACTTCACGGGTAAAGGTATAAATATAGCCTTTATTATCAAAAGCATTGTTTTTACAATCAAGATACATGTCATTCGATCATAATATTCTTTGAGAATTGAGCCTCTATCAAATGGGCACCTTCTAATACTTCTTCAAAATAGTGCTCGGGCGAGTCCTGGCCCCCGGGTGGACCCCTGGTTGCAATATCGGTGGCCTCCATCCTCACCCAGTATGTCTTAACACGGGCAAGGGCCATCCGCGCACACTCTATGCACACCGACCGCTTGACATCGTCGATATGCGGCACAACACGAGTAAATCGTTGCACCAAACCAAAATAACTATCCAGACTTAGTTCCTCCAGCCATAGGCGATCCACGACAGCTGTCGGTGTCAAAACCGGCGGATCTCGGGTAGGGGTCCCGAACTGTGTGTCTAGGCGGATGGTAACAGGAGACAAGGGACACGATGTTTTTACCCAGGTTCGGGCCCTCTCGATGGAGGTAAAACCCTACTCCTGCTTGATTAATATTGATGATATGGGTAGTACAAGAGTTGATCTACCACGAGATCAGAGAGGCTAAACCCTAAAAGCTAGCCTATGGTATGATTGTTGTTCGTCCTTCGGACTAAAACTCTCCAGTTTATATAGACACCGGAGAGGGCTAGGGTTACATAGAGTCGGTTACAATGGGAGGAGATCTTCATATCATATCGCCAAGCTTGCCTTCCACACCAAGGAAAGTCCTATCCGGACACGGGACGAAGTCTTCAATCTTGTATCTTCATAGTCCGGGAGTCCGGCCAAAGGTCATAGTCCGGCCATCTAGACACCCCCTAATCCAGGACTCCCTCAGTAGCCCCTGAACCAGGCTCCAATGACGATGAGTCCGGCGTGCAAATTGTCTTTGGCATTGCAAGGCGGGTTCCTCCTCCGAATACTCCATAGAAGATGTTGAACACAAGGATAGTGTCCGGCTCTGCAAAATAAGTTCCACATACCACCGTAGAGAGAATAATATCTGCACAAATCTAATCTGATGACGTATTCTGCAGCGTGACATCACGCCACGGCCAAGCCTTTATGCGAATCGTTTTACTGTTCCACCTCAGCGTGTTTAGCGAGGTGGTTTCCTTGGCACATCTTGTCAAAGCAGAGATCGTGTCCCCTTATTCCGGGATTCTCATCAATACGGGCGTGGGTAACCCAACCGCGCCATTAACCGCGGCGCTTGGGAGATAAGCAAGTTTTATTAGGCTGGTGGGGGCTTGTAGTCTCGGCCGCCCATATAAGGGGATAAGGATCCACCCTTTCCATTTACGCCTTCTTCCTCCCTTGCTTACGAGTCCCTGCGCACTCGAGCTCCAGCGCCCAAGTCCGCACTTCCCACCTTGACCTTTCTCCAATCATGTCCGGAGCGGGAGGTAGATGGATGGCCTCCTCCGTAATGGAGGGGCAAATCAAAAAGTTGAGGAAGGCTGGATACTTGTCTGACGACATCGCGCACCGGCTTCCCGAGGAGGGGCAACTCTTCCCTACTCCTGGGCCCCATGAGGGGGTTGTGTTTCTCCCCAATTTCCTCCGCGGACTGGGCTTTCCTCTTCACCCATTCGTCCGAGGGCTCATGTTCTACTATGGCCTGGACTTCCACGATCTGGCCCCGAACTTCATCCTCAACATATCGGTGTTCATCGTCGTATGTGAGGCCTTCCTCCGCATCCAGCCTCACTTTGGCCTATGGCTGAAGATCTTCAGCGTCAAGCTGAAGGTCATGGGCGGACGTCAAGCGGAGTGCGGAGGCGCCATGGTGGGCAAGATAGCCAACGTTACATGGCTCGAGGGCGCCTTCGTAGAGACCATCAAAGGATGGCAGTCGGGCTGGTTCTATATCACCGAGCCGCGTGACCCTGAGTGGGCAGCGGCCCCCGAATTCCGATCCGGCATCCCCACTCGGCTCACATCTTGGAAGGAGATGGGCCTGTTGTGGTGTTGTCCGGAAGAGGTGATCGGACTCCAAACCTGCATCCGAGACCTAGTGAACAAGAAGGTTAAGCTTGTCAACATAGTATAGGTCATGCTCTTCCACCGGATTCTCCCGTGTCAACGACGGGCCTTCACCTTGTGGGAGTTTGACCCGGCCCAGCACCAGACTCTATCCCAGCTTTTCGACACAAAGCACGAGGATGCTTGGAAGGTGCTATTCAAGAGCTCCGAGGTCTCCCCACCGGTCACCGAGGATGGCG
The DNA here is from genome assembly GCF_018294505.1 of Triticum aestivum. Lineage (NCBI taxonomy): Eukaryota > Viridiplantae > Streptophyta > Magnoliopsida > Poales > Poaceae > Triticum > Triticum aestivum. The sequence goes on from NC_057795.1 coordinate 575,974,938, forward strand.
GATTCTCCGTAAAGTTCCAAGCCACCGAAGTAAGCTTGCTTTTAGTCTCTCTCGGGACACTTGATTTTCATAGCTTGATTCCGTGTAGGATCTAAACTCCTGCTCCTTTGACAGGACTAGAAGAGGACATCCGGACAGTTTGACTGCCCGGCCCCTTTGCCCGAAGGCCCAGCAGATGCACGTTTGACGAAGCTGCTGGTTCCGGCACCTCACGTGGTGCCGGAGAAGAAGGCCATGGGGACCCGAAAGAGTTCCCGGCGCCTGGTGGTGTCGGATTCATCGCACGACAACCCCGAAGCGCCCTCCGCCTCTAAGGACGAGGAGGAGGAAGAAGAAGAAGCCTCTCCCCCTACAGCAGGGGAGGAAAGAAGAGGATGGCCGCCCCAACTAGGGAGGCTGGAGGGTCCAAGAAGGGGGGGACCCTTCTGCCGGACTACGCCTCCGATGCCGAAGACGGCGGGGAGGAATGGCCATCCAGGGTCAAGCCCCTGGAAAAATCATAATTATCCGGATACCAGAATAACTTATGGTGCTCCTCTAATGTATGGTACCTTATGACACCGAATTCAATCATGCAGTCCGCCCAAGGCTCAGCTCGGCGATTCGTCGAGCGGCTCCCTGGATCCGTCGGATGTGAATAGTGCTTCACTTCTGATGGCCTCCTTCCTTCTCCCTATGGACGACGCTGAGGTGGAGTCCCAAAAGGGACTAAACCAGGAGGAGGTGGTCCTGGAGGTGCCGCAAGGCGACCTCCGAGACTCCAGGCCCAAAGAGGGTAAAACCCCACAGGGATCTAAGTCCGGCCCCGGGCCGGACACAGCTCTGGAACAAACAATGGTTCCGGAGTCCGGCAGGCGGCGCCTTCCTAAGAAAGGAGCGCCTACGACGCCGGCAGCCTCCGTCCAACCGGAGATGCTGGACAATTTGCTGGTGGTGCTTAACGGCGCCTCCATCAATGAAGAGCACCGCACTATTATGAGTGCGGTGATTTAGAAGGTTCAGTACGTCAAGAGCGGGCTGACAGAAGCCTGTACCAGCCTGCTAAAAAGCTTCGAGGTATGTAAAACATATAAAAATGTTACCGCATAGACAATAGCCCCTGATGCTCAGTTCGGCATTCGAAAGAAAAGCTGGACTTAGGATCTAAAAAGATATACGCAGGAGTCTAACATAAATATGTCAATATGGGAATGCAGGCTACGCTGCTGACCTCGGCCGCACTGACTGCGGAGGTCGACGCATTGAAGCAAAACCTCGAGCGGTCCGAGAATGAGCTCGGCTGTGCCAAGAACCAGCTCGAGGATAAGGAGGGTATGTAAAACCGTATGTAAATGTATATAGAAATACTTGGTTGCAAATAATGACAGGACCAACATGAACGTTGCAGGGGCCACGACCGAGGTGGTGACCCTGAAGGAAGTGGTGTCCAAGGCCGAAAACAGTGCGGCCTTGGAGCACACCGAGCGAGAGAAGCAGGAGGCGCGAGTGGCCGAGGTGCGCCTAGAGCTTCAGGCTCTCGTGGAGAAACACGAGAGTTTGGAGCGTGACTCGAAGACTCGAGAGTCCGAGCTCGCCTTGGCTCTTGAGAGTGCCCAAACCGCTAAGGCCGAAACCCAGAAGGCCCTCCAGGAGATCGAGGCGATAAAGAAGATAGCGGCGGGTAAGGCATTCTTTATGCAAAGCAAGCATATAAAAGTGAATTATCTGTTACTTACCCGAATCCGGAGCTCTCCAGGAGCATTCGCCGATCTGCCCCGTAGTGTGTCTGATGCTGCCGCGTTCTACCGCGCCGAGGAGGGGAGCTCGACGGAAAAGGTGTTCTGGTCTCAATATGCTGAGGCCGGACATCCGGTGCCCCTAAGCGACCAGCTGAAGCAGCTGGTCGAGCTCCACAAGGTGGCCGAACAGGCCATGAAGGGCCTCATAGTTTGGCTGTGGCCTACAGAAGCCATGCTTGGGAGCTACTTCGGTCTGGTGCGGTGGCTGGTGGATGCTTGTCCATGGATTGAAGTCATCAAGTGCTCCGTCTGTATCGAAGGTGCCCGTCGGGCCCTTGCCTGGCCCGTGCTAAAGTGCACTGGGCAAGATGGACGCCGAGAAGCTTGTGACTGACGCGCCACCGCCGAGCAAGGAGTATCGCAAGCCCGAGATGTATTATAAGGGCGTCCTGAAGGGTGCCCGCCTTATAGCGGCTGAATGCTCCAAAGATGCAATTTTTTAGTAGACTCGCATCTGTTAGCCTTTACGCTGAAAACTTTGTTCATATGCGCTAAGCAACGCTTGCTAATTTAAAATATTACCTTCTGTGCGGCCGTTTATCAAATCTGAGAGATGCAAGTCCTCGGCTTCTACCCCCATGCCACGAGTGCTGGGGTGTTCGGGATAAACCTGAGCGCTCTTGTTCCCATTCTTGGGTCCATCTAGGGAGGCGCTCAGCACAACGAACAAGGCCATCAGACTTATAATGCTTTATCACTCTCACTTAGCCATAGAATTCTATAATTTTAAATTTCGGCGAAGCCCCTAGTATTCGGAAGACCAAGTTCGGGGCGCTATCCATGCCTAGGCCAGATAAATCCGGCTCCTCGCTCTAAGCGGCATAAGTCTTTAGGGACTCAAAAAACCTCGTGAACAGCGACCGGTCTCTCGCACTATCATGACGGTCAGTTTTAGCTTTCTCTACTGAGGTGTTAACCCAACTCAACTAGGGCACAATCGCAGTAGTTCTCCCAGCACTACCTTAGCCAACATTGCGGAACATAAGGTACCAAAACATGGGAGCCGGGCAAACCCAACTATTGACCCAAGACATGATTCGGAGCCAATGCATATAGTGCTATAAGTTCGGGGTGCCGCACTCATGAGAGTGTTCGATCTTCTCACACCATGTTATGGGGTTCTTAAGCCCCTGGTGTATTAGCCGTACCAAAGTGTACGGTTGCATAATGTCATGACTGAACATATTTGTATAAAAATAGATGAGTACAATAATAGGTAAGAGTTATGTATTGTTTATTAAAAAGGGCTGCTGTGAAACCAGAACGATAGAAATAGTGCGATAAGCAAGATATGGGATTATTTGACATGTCCCCCTCCAGGGGCAAGCTGTGCGACTTTTAAGTAAAACAGGTATTTAGCTCATTATAGAGACCACCTGGACATTTGACGTGGCTTGTTCTCTCCCTGGCTGTTGCATCGTGTGTTTGGCGAGTGTATTGCCGGACAGGCCTTCTGGATAGTTGGTCCTGAAAGTATAGAAAAAAAGGAAACGGAAGAATAGGGAGCCCCTAGTGCGGTTAAGCCGCATTCTGGGCGTGCCGTAGTTGTGCCCCTCCCCTTATGCCCATGGTATTTCCAAAGCGTACTTATGTACGCGTGGTACCGCTATCGCCATCTGGCGAGGGCTGGGGTTGGGGCCGCACTGCTATGTTTGCTCGGAACGTGCCAGCCGATTTTGTTGTAGGTTACTTCGGGCGCGCTTGACGTTGTCCGGATGTTTAATACCGGGATTGGGGAATTTCCTTGAGAGGCTACTTTGTACTTCCGCTGCCAGGGCCGCCGTGTGCTCCTCCGTTCGGAGGGAGCGTTCGGTGTTTCCATTTACCGTAATGACTCCGTGAGGGCCTGGCATCTTGAGCTTGAGATATGCGTAGTGCGGCACCGCATTGAATTTTGCGAATGTGGTTCGTCCGAGCAGGGCATGATAGCCACTGCGGAATGGGACTATGTCGAAGATTAATTCTTCGCGTCGGAAATTATCCGGGGATCCGAAGACCACTTCGAGTGTAACCGAGCCTGTACAGCTGGCTTCTACACCTGGTATGACGCCTTTAAAGGTTGTCTTTGTGGGTTTCATCCTTGAGGGATCTATACCCATTTTTTGCACTGTATCCTGATAAAGCAGGTTTAGGCTGTTGCCGCCGTCCATGAGGACTCTAGTGAGGTGAAATCCGTCAATGATTGGGTCTAGGACCAATGCGGCGAATCCGCCATGACGGATGCTAGTGGGGTGGTCCCTTCGATCAAAAGTGATCGGGCAGGAGGACCATGGGTTGAACTTTGGGGCGACCGGCTCCAACGCATAGACGTCCTTGAGAGCACGCTTCCGCTCCCTTTTGGGGATATGGGTTGTGTATATCATGTTCACCATCCTCACTTGCGGGGGGAAACCCTTCTGTCCTCTGTTGTTCGGCGGCCGGGGCCCCACCTCGTCATCGCTATGCAGCCCCTTGTCTCTGGTTTCGGCACTTAACTTGCCTGCCTGCTTGAACACCCAACAACCCCCGTTCGTGTGGTTGGCTGGTTGTTCGGGGGTGCCGTTTATCTGGCACGAGCGATCGAGTATCCGGTCTAAACTGGATGGGCCCAGAGGGTTCCTTTTGAATGGCTTCTTCCACTGACCGGGTTTAGAGCCTCTGAATCCGGCATTAACTGCCGTATCCTCAGTATTGTCGCCGTTAATGCGGCTCTTGTGCTTGTTGCGACGTGACCTACCATTGTTGTCCTTGGTATCCGAATTGCCAGGGCTCTTGGTTATATTATTACTATGAGCTAGCCAGCTGTCTTCTCCCGTGCAAAAGCGGGTCATGAGTGTCGTGAGGGCTGCCATAGATTTCGGCTTTTCCTGTCCTAGGTGCCGGGCAAGCCATTTGTCACGGATATTGTGCCTAAAGGCTGCAAGGGCCTCGGCGTCCGGACAATCGAGTATTTGATTTTTCTTGGTTAGGAACCGTGTCCAGAATTGTCTGGCCGATTCCTCTGGCTGCTGGATTATGTGGCTTAGGTCATCAACGTCTGGTGGTTGCACATAAGTGCCATGGAAGTTGTCAAGGAACGTGGATTCCAGGTCCTCCCAGCAACTAATTGACTCTGCTGGCAGCCTGTTAAGCCAATGCCGAGCTGGTCCTTTAAGCTTGAGCGGGAGGTATTTGATGGCGTGTAGATCATCACCACGAGCCATGTGGAGATGAAGGAGATAATCCTTGATACACACCATGGGATCTGTTGTGCCATCGTATGATTTGATGTTTACGGGTTTAAAACCCTCGGGGATTTGATGATCCATTACTTCGTCTGTGAAGCATAGTGGGTGTGCGGCGCCCCTGTACTGGGCTATATCGCGACGCAGCTCAGATGAGCTTTGTCTGTTGTGTTCGGCCTGGCCGTATTTATCATATCCGGTGTGACGGTTATCGTCACATGACGTGGGGCGCCCACGCGATCCGTAGATCGATCTTGTTTGCCTTGCCTTATTCTCCAATATGTCTCGTAGGTCTGTTGCGTCTCCCCGCGCTCTGGTATTTTTTGAGCGGTGCCGGGGTGCGGCTTGGGTCGAGGGCCGAAAGGCCTCTCTGTCGCGGCCACGGGGTGGCCGATCGGGCGCATCGTACGCTGGTGATATAGGTTTAGTTGCTTCCTCCTCTAGTTGGGGTAGCAGCCTGCGCTTTGGGTAGCTCTTGGAGGGGCGTTCGAGTTTATACTCTTCGGCCTCCAGGACTTCAGTCCATCTGTCGGCTAGCAAGTCTTGGTCAGCTCTAAGCTGCTGCTGTTTTTTCTTGAGGCTGCTTGCCGTGGCCATAAGCCTGCATTCGAAACGCTCTTGTTCGACGGGATCCTCTGGCACGACGAATTAGTCGTCGTCGAGGCTTACCTCGTCTTCGGAGGGAGGCATATAATTGTCGTCCTTGACCTCCCTGTCTGCAGCTCTCTCATGAGGGCTGGCTCCTCCATCCTCCTCCGCTGAATCTTGCTGGAGGGGGTTGTCTTTGGCACTATCCAGGGTATTGTTGTCTCCAGTGCCGGACTCGCCATTTTTGCTTTGGCGGGATTTAGAGGGGCGCCGCTGTCGTCGGCGCTTGGGTTGCTTCTTGGAGGGGTCGTCCTCCGTTTTTTCATCGCCATCCCCTGCTTTGGGGGTGTCCACCATGTATATGTCATATGACGAGGTGGCTTTCCAGTGCCCTATAGGTGCTGGTTCCTGGTCGTCTCCTTCATCGGCGTCCATACCATCGATGTCTTTGGAGTCGAAGTCGAGCATGTCGGTTAAATCGTCGACAGTGGCTATAAAATGGGTGGTGGGTGGGTTTCGAATTTATTCGTCGTCCGCATCCCAACCATGCTGACCATAGTCCGACCAGGGCTCTCCTGACAAAGAGAGAGACTTTAGTGAATTTAGGATATCGCCAAAGGGCGATGCTGAAAGACGTCCGTGGCGGTGAACTCCATGATCGGAGCCCAATCGGGTTTGATCGGAAGGGGTGCGGAAGATTCGGAGTTGGGAACGGAGTCCGGCACCTTGGAGTCATAGGCCTCGCAAAGGACTAGGCTGGTATTTGGCTCTATCGCCGTAGAGATTGCGGCTCCTAGGGCGGCGTCCAACCGTCTGTCCCCGACTGGCGCAGTCGGCTCCGAGCTAATGGTCGGAGCGGGCACCTGAGCGGCGCTCTGGGCGCTGTCCGGCATAGAGCTAGATCATGCCCATCGTGACAGTGCGTCGTGCTCGTCGTGGCTCGAATCCGTCGAAGATCAAGTCCCCGCGGATGTCGGCCGTGTAGTTTAAGCTTCCAAACCTTACCTGATGGCTAGGGGCATAGCTTTCGATCTGCTCCAGATAGCCAAGCGAATTGGCCCGCAGTGCGAAGCCACCGAATACGAAGATCTGTCCGGGGAGAAAAGTCTCCCCCTGGACCGCGTCGTGGTTGATGATCGAAGAAGCCATCGGGCCTAAAGTTGATGACACAGAGGAACTCTCAATGAAAGCACCAATGTCAGTGTCAAAACCGGCGGATCTCGGGTAGGGGGTCCCGAACTATGCGTCTAGGAGGATGGTAACAGGAGACAAGGGACATGATGTTTTTACCCAGGTTCGGGCCCTCTCGATGGAGGTAAAACCCTACTCCTGCTTGATTAATATTGATGATATGGGTAGTACAAGAGTTGATCTACCACGAGATCAGAGAGGCTAAACCCTAAAAGCTAGCCTATGGTATGATTGTTGTTCGTCCTTCGGACTAAAACTCTCCGGTTTATATAGACACCAGAGAGGGCTAGGGTTACAAAGAGTCGGTTACAATGGGAGGAGCTCTTCATATCATATCGCCAAGTTTGCCTTCCACGCCAAGGAAAGTCCTATCCGGACACGGGACGAGGTCTTCAATCTTGTATCTTCATAGTCCGGGAGTCCGGCCAAAGGTCATAGTCCGGCCATCCGGACACCCCCTAATCCAGGACTCCCTCAACAACCTTAATGGCAAGCCCGGATGACCTATCGAGCTCAGCCCATTCGGCCATTCACTCGTTCAATAGCAGCGAATGCCTTGAAGTACTGAACTGCGACCAGAACAATCTTTCCGCTTCAGGATCTTCTTGATCTTGGAAATACTGTGTTGCATCAGCGGCACTCTTTGACAAATCCAAGTATGCGTCTGGAGAACTCCACAATTGATCAAGAGGGGCATACTTCGGATCGCCGAATTTAGTTCATATTAAAAAGGGCTTCCCAGCCGCGATCTCACCGGCTTGCCGGAGCTCCTCCCGAGCCGCTCTGATCTTAGAGTGAGTTTCCTTCGCTACCTGTAAGGCCTTTTCTAGGTTAGCCATTTTCTCTTGGTTTTCCCTTTCAAGAAGCTCATATCGGCTAGCGGCATTCTGTAGCTCAAGAGCCATGTTGGCCATTTTATCCTTACTTTGGTGATGAGCAGCCTGTTCAGCTTTTAATTCACCAGCTGTCTTCTCGGCAGCCGCATTGCTTCTCTTGGCTTGCTCCTTGGACTGGCCAAGCTCAGCTCGAAGGGTCTCCATGGCGGCAGCGCCATCTGTAGTCAAAGCATATTATAAATACCAGCATCATGCTCTTATTAATATTCGCTGACCACCCAAATATACATACCCTGTGCCTCGTCAAGTCGCTTGCTCACAACCGTGATATCTTCATCCGCCTCATCAAGCTGCCGCTTCAGTTCGGCAAATTCGGCAGCCCGGGTAGCTGCCGGGGCTGCAGCCGCCTGTGTGCAAAATTGGCAAAATCGTTAACTGAGATTATTTCTGTTTTTGATCCTCCGATCGCCCCGTTCGGATGGGAACTAGAGTCAGGGGCTACTGTCTACACACAGTGCACCTTGCGTTTACGGTACAATCAAAAAATATCACATTGTGTACCTCAAAGCCTCTTAGTAGGCTCGTAAAAGCTTTATTATTCAAACCCGCTTTTTGTGGACAAAATCCTCTCAACCACCGTACCCATTAAGGTATGATGTGCCTCTGAGATAGGCGCTTGCCGCAGAAGACCTGTCAATGTGTCTGGCTGTATGTCGGACGGTCCGGGGCCTTTTTTGTTGGTCTCCCTAGGAGCCGAACACCCCAGACCTCGGGAAGCCGAAGAGTTACCTTCTAGCCTTTGCGGATCAGGAGAGATCCTCCGAGACGACACCTAAGGGTCGTCTGCCTTCTGAGGCAGAGAAGTAGGAGGAGGCGTTTCGCTCTCCATCATCTCCGGAAGAAGATCCCCCGAGAACGAAGATTGTTGAGGGAGGCTATAGGCCGAACTGCAAAACCTACGACTCAGTCGTTATTCTCAGGAAAAGAACGGGGTATGCTTACAAAGCACCTTTGTTCACTTATGGCTCGGTTAACGGCTGGCCTCATTGTGGGTGTTGTGCTGCAATGTTGCCCTCCAGGGCAGGGCCCCCTGATAAAGGCTTCTTCCCTTGTTTGGAGACCTCTGCTTCCAAGTCTTCGGGGGCGGCCCTTTTCTTCCCGTGAGGAGAGGGGATACTAGATTTTTCCTCCCCATTCATCCTTCGACATGGGAATACCAATTTCCCCAGTTACGATGCGTAACGTACCTCCAGCATGAAGTTTGCTTTCGGCTTCCTCATTTCTCTCCTTGTCCTTACCTAATGGCACTTGATAAGGTGCGCGAGCCAGCATCCTGGTTAATACAGGATCCGCTGAATCTTCAGGAAGAGGAGCCGAACACCTAATCCTCTCCGCCTTTCTTATCCAGCCCTAGCCGAGGATGGTTTTTTAGGATAATGTTGTGACAAATATAATGACAACATGTTCGGTTGTGGAATAACTTACCTGAGTATCTGGATGGTTGCAATCGAGGCCTTGAAAGAACAAGTGCTCCCTGGGTGATTTTGGTAATTAATGTCAACATATCTCTTGTTGGACTAATACTTTTACCAAGTATGTTTTAGATAAGTTCAACAATGGAGTGGCATGGACTAGAGGATGTGGAACCCCTTCAAGATGCTAAGGACAAAGGATTGGCTCAAGCTCAAAGCACAAGACTCTACATTTTACTTTTAGTGATCCAAGATCACATTGAGTCCATAGGAAAGCCAATACTATTAAGAGGGGATGAGGTGTTGCTTAATGGCTTGCTTGCTCAAAGTGCTTAGTGATATGCTCCAAAGCCCTCAACCACTTTCTCACATGCACATATGTCCCAAACCAAAAGTCAAACTCGGCCCTACCAAATCTTTCTATCTGGAACCACCGAGTTCTCTTGACATAGCCACTGCCAGAAACCCTAGTCTTTTCGGTCTCACCGATGGGGATCTCGGTCTCACCGAGATGGGATTGTAATATCTCTGTTGCCCTTCGTAACATTTCGGTTAAACCGAGATAAACGATCGGTCCCACCGAGATTGCAATGCAAACTCTCTATTTCCCTTTCGTACCGTTTCGGTCCAACCGAGATGAGCGAATCGGTCCCACCGAGTTTGCCTGACCAACTCTCTGTGTGTCTATTACCAAAATCGGTCTCACCGAGTTTGTGTAATCGAACTCACCGAGATTACATTATGCCCTAACCCTAACCATATCGGTCCCACCGAGTTGACAAGTCAGACCCACCGAGTTGACATGTCGGTCCCACCGAAATTCTGGATGGTCACATTATTTACTAAATCAGTCTGACCAAGTTTCATGATTCGGTCCCACCGAGTTTTGTAAGTTGTGTGTAACGGTTAGATTTTGTGTGGAGGCTATATATACCCCTCCACCCATGTCAGGACCCCGACTCAATGCCACATCGATCTAGCATGTAACACCTCATTTCACTTTGCGGCCTCACGCACGGTATTCCCACGGGTGCCACCTTACCTGGCCCGGGACCGTTTGCGCCTTTTGGCTCACGTATATGATAGTGTCGCTAGCATCCATATGACAAAGAACCCGTGCTGACATGGCTAGTCGTGAACCCAAAGTGGCACTAACTTACAGGGACAGACATCCATGACCCAACATCGAACGTGTCGGTCATCAGCGAGTGAATTCAGGCTGTAGCACTGGGCTAGCAGGACTCCGGTGAACCGGGCTGTAGCGGGCTAACAGGACTCCGATATTCATCACATGACATTTCCCCGAAGGGACAGACACAGGAACGAAGAAGGACACATGCCGGCCAGCCTAAGTGTTCCGGAGCAGTAGCAAGCTACCATGGCTCAGTGGAAACACTAGGAGACATTTCCCAGTAAGAGAGGCTACTAAGGATAAACAACTAGATAGTCAGATCCCACACATACCAAGCATTTCAACAACATACACACAATATGCTCGATATGTGCAAATACAACATGGCATCACAACATGACTCTACGACTCAAGTATTTATTAGGCTCCGAGGAGCGAGATATTACAAACATGGGTCTCATGACCCAACAATTAGAGCATACAAGTCAAAGCACAAGTGGAAGCTTAACATGTCTGAGTACAGACAACTATAAATGAAAAAGGCTGAGAAGCCTGACTATCTACCAGATCCTGCCGAGGGCACAAGATCGTAGCTGAGGTAACAAGCTAAACGTCGAAGTCCACATGGAACTACTAGTGAGACTGAAGTCTCTCTGCAAAAACATAAATTAAGCAACGTGAGTACAAATGTACCCAGCAAGACTTACATCAGAACTAACTACATATGCATCATTATCAACAAAGGGGATGGTGGAGTTTGACTGCAGCAAGCCAGCTTTGACTCGGTGGCTATCCTGAACTACGACTGCAAGTAACTCTTTTGAGGTGGCGCACACGAGTCCACATATTCACCATATCAATACACCACTATGGATCCGCTCCCGTCTCCCTACGAGAATGCCATCCATAGCACTCACGCTTATCTTGCGTATTTTAGAGTATCCACTTTCACTTGTCTATGAACTATGCAAGGGGTCCAAGTTTCCATATCCGAGGAATCCGGCTATTTGAATAGATAGTGATAACCCTGCAGGGGTGTACTTCTTCACACACGCTCTCGCCACTTATCGCCCTGTACACGTCATGTACCTCGGCAACCTTCAAGCGGAAGCCGGGCGAGGGAGTCGGCCACGACCTGACTAACCATACAAGTCTCTTGTCCAGGTTTATCGCCTATTCGGGTTCCATCCGCAAGGAGATCCGACCGGGGTGTCGCTCACGGTCCGAAACGATGTGAGCAGGGTTCCCAAGCCCACCATCCGGGTGCCACTTGGTACACCGTGCCACTATGCCTAGTCTGTCCCAAGCCCACCTGTACCGGGTGCCACTTGGTAGACTACTAACACTACCTACAAACACCAGAAACTAGTTGCAACTCCTTGATAGAGATCATGTTGATTAATAAGTAGAGAGGGGTCGAGTTACCGGAACCCAATGTGTGGTAGTAACTGGTCATGGATCACAAACACAGAACTCAGTTCCTGAAGACGGCTGCAATGAGACAACCCACCATGTGCTCCTACATGGCCTCTCACCGCTACCTTTACCAAATCGTGTTCACACACTTAGCTCACACACAGTAGGACATGTTCACACACCTCTGATTCATCCCCGATGAATCAGACCTGACTCAACTCTAAGCAGTAGCAGGCATGACAAACAAGCATGAATGAGTAGGCACATCAGGGCTCAAACAACTCCTACTCATGCTAGTGGGTTTCATCTATTTACTGTGGCAATGACAGGTCATGCAAAGGATAAAGGGGTTCAGCTACCGCAACAAGTATCAAATATGTCGTTGTTGTCCTAATGCAGTAAAAGAGAGCAGGAGCGAGAGAGTGGGATTTTATCGGAATGAACAAGGGGGTTTTGCTTGCCTGGCACTTCTGAAGATAATATAGCTCTTCATCGGTGTCATCGATCACATCGCCGGTACACGTCTATCGAGAGGGGACAATTACCGGCGAACAAGGAAGAACACAATCAATGCAATGCGACAATATGATGCATGAATGTGACATGGCAATATGATGTGATTTGTGCTGATGCAGCTAAACCAGATTAAATGAAGTTGGTTTGAATCCAAGATTCAAATTCAAACTCCACATGTGGTTATTTAAATGCCATTTAATTGAATTGTCATAAACAGTGGTCATAAGTTGTTCTAACATGCATGAAAATGGTACAGATGGATAGATTGGATTTTTCTGATAATTTTTCATATATAAATTATCTCATTTGGAGTTACGGTTGAATTTCTATGAATTTTAGAAGTTTTGGACATTTTTCGAAAATAATAAATCATTTAAGATTTATTTAAATTCCAGAAAGGAATTATTGCGTCAGCATGACCTCATAGTGACGTCAGCAGGTCAACAGGCGCCGTCCAGGTCAAACTGACCTGTGGGCCCTGCGTGTCAGTGTCTGGACTAACTAACCTAATTAAAATTAACCCTAACTAACTTGGTTAGCCGGGCGGGGCCCGCATGTCAGTGAGTCAGTGGCTTAACTAAAATTAGTTATTAATTTAACCAAAAGTTAGCAGGGGCCGGGCCCACCTGTCAGTGACCCTGGGGAAGTCAAACAGGGTCAAATCCCGGGTTAGTGGGGTCAAACCCACCGGCGGCTTGACGCCGGCGAGGCCAGCCGCGGTGGCGAGCCTCGGGTTTGTGTCTCCGGCAACCAAACGGCCGGCGGAGGGCGTCTACGTGACGCGGGCGCTTGTCCGCGTCGAGTAGTGGCAGCGGTTGGGCCTAAGATGGCCGGAGTCGTCACCGGCGTCGACCGTGGCGGTCACCGGAGCTCGGGCGAGCTCGGGGTTGACGCTACGGTGGCCGGGGAGGCTCGTGCGAGGCACATACGTGCTCTACGCAGCGCGGGGAGAAAGTTGAGCATGACAGCCGGGCCACTAGGTGGCCGGAGGCACGTCGGCGGCGGTCATAGGCGGCGGCGGGTTTCGGCCGAACTCGGTGCAGTTGCTGTGGTGCTCGAGAGCGAGAACGGGAAGGGGGAGGAGGAAGAGGAGCTCACGGGGAGTCGGTTGGAGCAGACGACGAGCTCAGGGAGGCGGCAACGGCGGCAAATCGACGGCGACGGTCCTCGGTGGCCGAGGAGGGGAACGGCGGGGCTAGCGGCATCCAGGGGCTTCCGCCGTCGGGCGGCTCGGTGAGGAGGAAGAGAGGGACGAGGTGGAGCTCGTGGGCGTGTCGGAGAGGCTCGAGGATGGCTACGGCTACGGCTATGGTGAACGGTGGCGGCGGCGTTCGGCCGTGCATGTGAGAGCGAGCAGAGGGGGATAGGGACAGAGGGAGAGATACGGGAGAGTGAGAGAGGGTCGAGGGGGGGTGCGTGGCGTCTCCCAGAGGCGTCCAGGCGTCGAGGTGGAGCGGCAAGCAGGAGGTGGCCGGGGCGAGCGCCGGCGTGCGTCGGCCACGCGCCTGTGCCTACTGGCGCGAGGAGGAAGGCGACAGGGGGGGAAGCGGCGGTGGGCTGGGCCGTGCTGGGCCGGTGGTGGCGCCAGGTAAGTGGCTGGAGGAGCTGGCCCAGGTAGGTTTCTCTCTCTCCTCTTTCTAATTCTTTCTGTTTTCTAGTTTTTGCTATTTGTTTTGATTTAGTAATAATACCAAATCATTTTAATAAATCCTGAAAATAATTGTGGGCATTAACTGAATTATCACAGAGGCCCTCAACTATTTTCAGAATTGTTGGAGAATTTAAAAATATTAACAGTATTTAAATGCCCCAATTCAAATACAATATGGTTTACTCAAAAATCCAAAAATGTCTTGGAAAAATATCCATCATCTCTGGAAATGGTTTTCACCCTTTTCCATTAATCATGAACATTTTTGCAAACCAATTTGGGTTCTTTGAAAATATTTTGAAGTTGAACCTATTTGCATTGCTTTGGTGGTAGGGCTTGGTCATCCCCATTTCAAATTTCATGAACTTTAAACATGATGCACACATGGAAGCAAGCATAGGTCAGGCCAGAACTTGGGATGTGACAACCCACTCTTCATTCATGGAGAGAGCCATCAGAACATGCCTACACTTCCAACATACATTTTCTGAGAGAGAACCACCTACACTTGTGTTGAGGTCAAGATATTCCATTCCTACCACATAAGTCTTGATCTCTAGCCTTCCCCAAGTTGCTTTCCACTCAAATCTTCTTTCCACCAGATCCAAATCCTGTGAGAGAAAGTTCAGTGTTGGGGATACTATCATTTGAAGCACAAGAGGAAGGAGTTCATCATCGACACACCATTCGTTACTTCTTGGAGAGTGGTGTCTCCTAGATTGGCTAGGTGTTACTTGGGAGCCTCCGCCAACATTATGGAGTTAAACCAAGGAGTTTGTAAGGGCAAGGAGATCGCCTACTTCATGAAGATCTACCATAGTGAGGCAAGTCCTTCATGGGCGATGACCATGGTGGGATAGACAAGGTTGCTTCTTCGTGGACCCTTCGTGGGTGGAGACCTCCATGGACTCGCGCAACCGTTACCCTTCGTGGGTTGAAGTCTCCATCAACGTGGATGTACGATAGCAACACCTATCGGAACCACTGATAAAAAATCTCTATGTCTCCAAATTGTGTTTGCACACTCCAATCCCATCCCTTTACATTCTTGCAATTTGCATGCTTTACTTTCCGCTGCTCATAAACTCTTTTCATGCTTGCTTGATATGTTAAAACTTGTGCCAAACTCCACTTCAACTTAAAGAAATTAAAAAATACAACTTTTCTCACTTAGAGTCTATTCACCCCCCTCTAGACACCTCTTCTCAATCCTTTCAATTGGTATCAGAGCTTTGGTCTCCATTGCTTTGGTTTAAACACCATTGGACGAAGATGGATGAGTCTACTTTGGGGAGTCTTAGACATAGAGTGCCTATACTTGATGGAGAGTACTTTCATGAGTGAAAAAATGAGATGCTTGTGATTTTCAATGAATATCATTTGAACAAGTACATTACTAGCCCTTGTGCATCTCATGTTGATCCTATGCATCCTACTCTTGATGAGTCAATTGACATGATCCGCAATCTTTGAACTGTTAATCTTATCACTAGAGGCTTGCCTAGAAAATAGATTGGATGTTTTCCTACTCTTGAGTGTGCCTACACCATATGGAAATTTCTTGAGGAATGTTTTCCAAACTATTCCTTGCAAAATCTAGATGAATTTATCCATAAGTCTACTGCCTTGAGTAAGATGAATTCCAATAATCCTAAGTTTGGTGATTGTCTATTTGAGCTTACAAATATTATGTGTACCAAAGGAGATGTTGGAATCATCAACGATATTATCTCTAAAGCTACTAGAATTCATAAAGGAGATCACTGTCAAACTCACTCTAATGAATCACCCTCTCTAGGAATTGATCCACCACATGACAATGTTGAACATGGATACTATGATGAGAATGATGATAGTGACTTTGATCTTGATGATGCAATGAGACACTTTGGTCTTATGGCAAATCTTCGGGGATACATGGCAGGAGGAAAGGAATGGGTTCTTGATAGTGGATGTACCGATCACATGACCAGAGATAATATGTTTCGTGAGCTTGCTGAAAATGACGACCATCGAAAGTATGTCACTTTTGGTGACAACTCAAAGGGTAAGGTGGTTGGCCTCGGTAAGGTGGCCATCTCACATGATAGCTCCATACAAAATGTCATGCTCGTTGAATCTCTTGGGAACAATTTACTTTCGGTATCTAGACTTGCTGATTTCGGTTTCAATGTCCTATTTACTGAAGTAGATTGCCAAGTGTTTCGAAGAGACAATCATAAAATGGTCTTTACCGGTATACGTAGAGGTGATCTTTACATTGTTGATTTCACTAAAAAGGCTCAACCTAGAACTTGCTTAATTGCAAAATCCTCTAAAGGCTGGCTATGTGGGCATGCGAAACCTTGACAAGTTTATTAAAGGTAATCATATCCTTGGCATTAACGATGTCATATTTGATAAGGATAGACTTTGCAGTGCTTGTCAAGCAGGTAAACAGGTTGGAGGAAGGCATCCCGTGAAGAACATCATGACCACAAGGAGGCCGCTCGAGCTACTTCACAAGGATCTTTTCGGTCCCAACGCTTACAAAAGTCTCGGTGGAAATTCTTTTTGTCTAGTGATAGTCGATGATTTTTCAAGATTTACATGGGTGTTCTTTCTCTATGATAAATCGCAGGTCCAAAAGATCTTCAAAAACTTCTCTAGGAAGGCCCAAAATCAATTTGAAGTGAATATCAAGAAGGTTCACAACGACAACGGAACGGAGTTCAAGAACGCAAATGTGGACACCTTTCTTGATGAAGAGGGGATTTCACACAAGTTCTCGGCTACGTACAGACCTCAACAAAATGGAGTTGTTGAGAGCAAGAACCGGACGCTCATCGAAATGGCGAGAACGATGCTTGATGAGTACAAGACGCCGAAGCACTTTTGGGCGGAAGCGGTTGAGACAGCTTGTCATGCAACAAATCACTTGTATCTTCACAAGCTACTTGGCAAGACGGCATACGAGCTCCTCACCGGTAACAAACCCCAAGTTGGATACTTTTGAGTATTCGGCTCAAAGTGCTACATTCTTGATAAGCATCGTCGTTCTAAATTTGCTCCTAAATCTCATGAAGGTTTCCTACTTGGTTATGGCTCAAACTCTCACACTTACCGTGTCTACAATAATTTCACCAAAAAGGTTGAAGAGACGGTAGATGTGAAGTTTGATGAATCTAACAGCTCGCAAGTAGAGAAATTGCCAATTGATGTAGGAGACAAAGACCCTTTGGAAGCAATCCAAGACTTGTCTATTGGCAAGATTCGTCCAATGGAGGTGAAGGAGATGTAACGCCCCGGATTCGATGCGCCAGGTGTCCGCCAATTATTTGCCTTTGTTGCCATGTCATTTGCTTGCGTGTTGCATTTTATCATGTCATCATGTGCATTGCATTGCATACGTGTTCGTCTCATGCATCCGAGCAATTTCCCCGTTGTCCGTTTTGCAATCCGGCACTCCTATGTCATCCGGCGTTCCCTCTTTTGCCTCTCGTTGTGAGCGGGTGTTAAACTTTCCCGGAATGGCCCGAGGTTTGCCAAGCGGTCTTGGTATAGCACCGGTAGACCGCCTGTCAAGTTTCGTGCCATTTGGAGGTCGTTTGATGCTCCAACGGTTAACCACGTAGTCCGAAACCCCCCTTTCTCTTTGCATCCCAACGCCCTTCCAAAGTGGCCCAAAACCCAGAAAACTCCCCTCCATGCTCTCAGTCGTTCGATGACGATCGTGTGGGAGAAAACCGTGCTCCATTTGGACTCTCCTAGCTCCCTCTACCTATAAATATGCCTCCCCCGTCCAAATCGCAGCCCTAACCCTAGCAAAATCGCCCTTCGCCGCCACCGGACGCGTCCGCGACGGCCGGACACGTCCGCCCCGCTCGCCCCCGACGAATCCCGCACTCCCACGTGGCCTCTCTGCCGCCAGCCACCGCGCCCCGCCGCC
>NC_057795.1:575993046-576011274 GCF_018294505.1 Triticum aestivum
CGGCTGGCCCTTCGCCGCGCCGCCTCCGCCGCGGTTCCGCTGCCCCGCCTCCGCCGTGGCTCCGCCGCCCCTGCTCCCTCCGCCCCGTCGCCGGCCCCTCCTCCGCCGCCTCCCTCCTCATCTCCGGCGCCCTGCTCCGGCGAGCCCGGCCCCGCCTCGAACCGGATCCAAATCCACCGAAGGTTGATTTTCCCCCCTCTGAAAACGCCTAAGTCCCGTATATTTTTACATAATCATGCCATGTTCATCGCATTGTATCTCTCCATCCGTAGCTCCGTTTCGTGTGTGTAATATTTCAAATTGTTCGTCTCAACGATTAAATCATTCCATTCTATTGCATCATGTTCATTTGAGCTCATCTTGATGTCTGAATCATCATTGCAAGAGTGCTTCATAATGTTGTCTGCTGTCTGTTAACAGAACTAGCTCTTTTGTCATTTTTGCCATGTTTGATGTGTGCATCCTATGAGGTTAATGTCTACATGTGTTTTGATCTATGCCATGTCTTCTTTACAGAGGTGCTTACCATGTATTTTTGTGATCAATGTGGTGACTAGCACAAGCATGCAAACTAGGCATCGTGATGTTGCTGATTTTAGTCCCTGTTCTGCTGTTATTTTGATGCCATGTAAACATGTTGCTACAGAGAGATCCATGCATATTTTGAGATACTTCAGTAACGATGTTTTGAACATATGGTTATGCTCTATGCATTCATGCCCCTGCTTGTAATTATGGAGTAGTCTAGCATGTCATTTTCGTGCTCTATTTTGCTTCAAAATGTTTCTTGGCAGATTGTTTACATGTTATTCAATTTTGCCAAGGTTATTGTAGTTGATCCTTGCATGCTATGGACTTGTTCTTGCCTTGGTTTGTTTCATAAACATGTCTTCTTGCTGATGCTATGCTTATCTTGTCATGCAATGACTTTTGGTGAGTGAATCGAGCTTGTTAAGTAGTGTACTCGCTGTTGCTGTTTTGCTAGGCTGAATCTGTTATTTCGTGATGCTATGTAAACCTGCTGCAACAAGTCATTCTATGCATAATCTGGAGATGTTCACTAAGGGTGTTTTGTTACAAATGTCATGCTCTATCCATCCATGCCCCTAGTTGCATTTATAGCTTGCTTTAGCTTGTTCATATCTTGCTCCAAAGTTGCTTCATATGTTGCTGTCAGCTTGTTAACATTAAGTTCAGTTGTTCCCATGATTGTTGCTAGTGTTCCATGCACCCTATGAACTTAACATTTCCATGCTTAGCTTCACAAACATGTCTTCTTACTGTTGGTTGCCTTGCCATACCATATATTACTCTATGGTGAGTGGTACAAGCTCACCAACCTGCCTTCATAATTCTGTTTCTGCCATGTTTGAATCTGTATTATAACTTGCCATGTTTACATGGGTGCCATTATATTTTCTGATCCTTTTTGGCTCATGGTTAGTAAGGGAATTTTGTTCTATGCTTTTAGTAGATTTATTCCATGCCTTTATTTGCCATCATAAGTTCCTGTAACATGTTGTTTGATAGCTCCAAACATTGTAACCTGATATTATTTTCTGCAAAGTCTGAAACTGATATTATTTGCAATCTTGCCATGTGTGTTTGAGCATGTTCTAGTGATTTCTGGAGATAGCTCAGTGTTCATGTTTTGTAATACTTTATCTGTACATCATGTCCATGTCTTTTGTTTTCATGTTGAGATGCTGTAGCATGTTGTTTTGATGATTGCAAGATGCCTAGTTGCTGTTTTGGACATCTTGTCCTTTAAACTTCTTTCATGTGTGTGTGTTGAACCATTGCTCCGTTTTGAGTGTGCTCTATATGAAACTTGCTTAGAATTGCATGTAGCTTCATATTATCATGTTGCATCTTTGTTTTGGTGTGTTTGCTTGATGTTTGTATGCATTTTGCATCAATGCCATGTTTAACTTGTTTTGCTCATATCTTCTAGGCCGTAGCTCCGAACTAAATGAACCTTATATGTAACTTGACTAGAATCTCGTGTAGCACAACTTGGTGCATCTTAACTTACTGTTTAACAACTTGAACATAAGGTTTATTCAGATCTGGACCAATTTCGAAATTTGCATATGAGGACTTACCGGAATTGTCATATGTTGTTCTCGGCCCCATTTAAACTTGCTTTGATGTGTTGCTCTTGTTTGCATCATCTCTTGCCATTAGTAGCCTCATCTAGATTTGTCATGCATCATGCTTGTTGTGCATCATGCCTTGTTCATGTGTGGTGTGTTTACCATGTTGTGTGCTTCTTTTCGATAGTTCCTGTTTCGTTGCGATCGTGAGGATTCGTTCGTCTATGCTTGGTTCGGCTCCATCCGTTCGTCTTCTTCATGGACTCGTTCTTCTTCCTTGCGGGATTTCAGGCAAGATGACCGCTACCCTGTATCTCACTACTATCATTGCTATGCTGGTTGCTTCGTTCTATCGCTTTGCTGCGCTACCTATCTTTTGCTCATCAAGCCTCCCAAATTGCCATGAACCTCTAACCTTTGACACTATTCCTAGCAAACCATTGCTTGGCTATGTTACCGTTTTGCTCAGCCCCTCTTATAGCGTTGCTAGTTGCAGGTGAAGTTGAAGATTGCCCCATGATGGACAGGATTTTGGTTGGGATATCACAATATCTCTTATATTATTAATGCATCTATATACTTGGTAAAGGGTGGAAGGCTCGGCCTTATGCCTGGTGTTTTGTTCCACTCTTGCCGCCCTAGTTTCCGTCATACCAGTGTTATGTTCCAGGATTTTGCGTTCCTTACGCGGTTGGGTGATTTATGGGACCCTCTTGATAGTTCGCTTTGAATAAAACTCCTCTAGCAAGGCCCAACATTGATTTTACCATTTGCCTCACCATCACCTACTTTTCCCTTGGGAGTCGCTCTCTCGAGGGTCATCTTTATTATAGGCCCCCCAGGCCAGTGCTTGTCTAAGTATTGGTGTGAACCAGAGCCAGTTGCAGCGCCACCTCGGGAAAACTCGAGGTCTGGTTTTAGTTGTACGTAGTGTTCATCCAGTGTTACCCTGAGAACGAGATATGTGCAGCTCCTATCGGGATTGTCGCTGCATCGGGCGGTCTTGCTGGTCTTATATTACCATTGTCGAAATGTCTTGTAAACCGGGATTCCGAGTCTGATCAGGTCTTCCTGGGAGAAGGTATATCCTTCGCTGATCGCGAGAGCTT
This sequence comes from Triticum aestivum, assembly GCF_018294505.1. Taxonomy (NCBI): domain Eukaryota; kingdom Viridiplantae; phylum Streptophyta; class Magnoliopsida; order Poales; family Poaceae; genus Triticum; species Triticum aestivum. Next base: position 575,996,252 of record NC_057795.1, read on the forward strand.
ATCACGGGCTAAGTTGGGACACCCCTGCAGGGTATAATCTTTCGAAAGCCGTGCCTGCGGTTATAGGCAGATGGAAATTTGTTAATGTCCGGTTGTAGATAACTTGACACCAGATCCGAATTAAAACGCATCAACCGCGTGTGTAGCCGTGATGGTCTCTTTTCGGCGGAGTCCAGGAAGTGAACACGGTTTCTGGGTTATGTTTGACGTAAGTAGGAGTTCATGATCACTTCTTGATCATTACTAGTTGACGACTGTTCCTTTTGCTCTCTTCTCGCTCTTATTTGCGTATGTTAGCCACCATATATGCTTAGTTGCTGCTGCAGCCTCACCACTTTACCCTTCCTTTCCTTTTAAGCTTTGCTAGTCTTGATACTAATGGTAATGGGATTGCTGAGTCCTCGTGGCTCACAGATTACTACAACAAGAGTTGCAAGTACAGGTTATGCGATGATCATGACGCGAGAGCGATGTTTGCTTGTTTGGAGTTCTTCTTCTGCTTCTTCTTCGATCAGGGATAGGTTCCAGGTCGGCAGCCTGGGCTAGCAGGGTGGATATCATTTGAGTTTCTGTTTGTGTTCATCCGTAGTCGGATGTTGCTCTTATGTATTGAGAGGTTGTATTCATGTGGCATTGTATGCCTTATGTATGTATCCCCATCTATTATGTAATGTTGATGTAATGATATCCACCTTGCAAAAGTGTTTCAATATGCGAGTCTATCCTTGGTGGGACCTTCGAGTTCCTTTTGGATAGGGTCGCATATTGGGCATGACAAGTTGGTATTAGAGCCTCGACCGACCCTAGGAGCCCCCTTGATTGATCGTGTAGTTTGGCTGTTGTTGGGTCTAGAAGAAAACTGTTTTCAGAGTCTAGTTATGTCGGAGAGTAGGAATTTTTTTTGCTCCTCAGCCCCTTCATCGCTCTGGTCAGGAATCTTGACATAGGTGTTTTGAACTACTCCTCTTCCCTTTTAAATTTTTCTTTAGGTTCACGCAGTTGGTTTTCCGGTCGTTGGTTCTCAGCTCTTTTCATCCGGTGCATTTCTCGTCAAGTCGACTCGAGCCCCTTCTTCTTCGAGTTCAATCCTCAGTTGTCTTCTTTTCCCACCCACCCACCCCTTTTTCTTCTCGGATCCGGAGTCCATAATCGTGTATCCATCCTACTCGTGCGAAGTCTTTGCTTTCTTTCCTCAATGATTTCAACCGGTGTTTTCTCTTCAAGTTATTTGTCGATTGTCCCTTCCAGGTGCCTTTGTTTTCCCGCCCTCCCCCCTCTTCTTCCCGGAGCCTGAGTCTCTTTTGAGCATCAATTTCATTCATGTGGAACCTCTTCAGTATTTCGTAAATTATCTCAACCGATGAATTCTCGTCTCGTTCGTCATTCTTCATCTTTTTCTTCTCCAGTGGATTCAATTCCATTTTCGGTAGTGATTATATTCTTTCCATCAGCTCAAGTGTTCTCCTTGCTCATTTGCCTCTCGCCATTCAATCATTTCGGAGTTCGGAAGACACCTCAGGAGATTCGTTTGTGTTCCAAAAAATTCGAGGTTGTCACCTCATTAAAATATTTCAATTGTTCCGGTGCATCATCTACCTCTTCAACATCCCTTTTCAACGGTGTTTCTTTTAGTGGGCCCTATCCCACAGGTCTTTTCCCAGGATCTTACCTGACTCTTCTAATTCCCCCGGAGTTATTCTCAATTCCTTTCAAGCATGACGTAAGAATGGATCCCATCAGTCACATGTCTTCTCCAAGATCGCGTTCAAATTCTTTTCATTGTTGGCTCAACCTCTCTGCTTTTCATTCTCCCGGAGCATCTCAGCAATTTTGTTGGTGTTTCTCGTCGTCATTTGAAGATCGAAGAAGAGTTTTCATATTATCCTCTCAAATTATTCCATTTGTCAGATATTCCTTTTCTCAACCATCCGGAGTTTGTTAGAAGTTGTTTTTTTCATTTCTTTTCAACAGAGGCCATCATTCCAGTTATCATTCTCTATTTATCCCGGTACTTCCTTCAAGTGTTCTTTAATCAGCTCATGATCTCATTGTTCTTTTGCATCTAAATCCCCTCGAGCATATTTGTTCTTCTAATTCTTCCCGGTGATTCATTCTCTTTCGGCAGTCATTTCTGAATTCTTACGGTGGTTCGTTAAAGATTCTTTTTTCCTTTGTTATCGTATCAATTCATTCGTTCTTTTCAATCCTACCGGTGGTTCATGAAGACTTTCTCAAGTTTTGTGCTATGTTCCCCCTTAATCCTTTTTCAACGAGAATAAGTAGTATGCAAAAATCCATTGCTTGTCATCAATTTAATTTGATGAAGGAGAAGCATACAATAAATCTTATTCTTATTTCCTCAAAGTGATTAATCTGTTTTTCTTCGGAGTTTGTTATTGATGAATAAATTCTAGTTCCAAGTGTTTTCATCTTTTCATTTCTGGAGTTCAAATTTTCCTCAGCCATTTCGTCGGAACCTCCATCTAAATCATCGCAAGGCTCATATTATTCTTTCATCCTTCAATTTTATCTCATCATCCTTTTGTCACCGGAGTTCCTCATGGTGGTTCTTCATGATTCAATTCTTTTCTTCAAGTGTTCATCAAGATTCTTGTTGCTGGTGTTCAAGTATCTTTTCTTCTCGCATCTCGATGTGCAAGTAATTCTCCGTATTCTTTTGAAGTGGAGTTTTGCATTTCTTCGTTCTTCTCAGCTATTCAATCATTTCCATTTGTGGCCAGTTATCACCTCATAATTTTGAGATGTTATCTATAAGACCACAACAAGCTTATTCTTTCGTTGTTGATTTTCTCAACAACTCTGTTCATCCCTTCCTGCTAAGTTCTTTTCATTAAATTCTTTCAATTCTTCCGGAGGTATTGCATTGTTCATCTCGTCAAGTGCCATCTCTTTGGGTGAAGCTCATCTTCTATTCTTTCCTTGTTCAACCGGAGTGCTGCCTAAATCCTTTCAGTCTTATTTGTTTCTTACCTCATTATAACCGGAGTGGTTTCATAGTCTATCTGATTCCGTGAGCTTTCGATTCTCGGTATCCTCGTCGTTCCTTTCTTCTTCTCGAGTGCTCTCGATTCTTTGCTTCTTCTCTTCAGTTCTTGCTTCACCTCATCCTTTTCCCTTTCGTCTCGGTCCTAAGATCTCGGGACGAGATCTCTTATTAGTGGAGGAGTGTTGTAACGCCCCGGATTCGATGCGCCAGGTGTCTGCCAGTTATTCGCCTTTGTTGCCATGTCATTTGCTTGCGTGTTGCATTTTATCATGTCATCATGTGCATTGCATTGCATACGTGTTCGTCTCATGCATCTGAGCATTTTCCCCGTTGTCCATTTTGCAATGCGGCACTCCTATGTCATCCGACGTTCCCTCTTTTGCCTCTCGTTGTGAGTGGGTGTTAAACTTTCCCGGAATGGCCTGAGGTTTGCCAAGCGGTCTTGGTATAGCACCGGTAGACCGCCTGTCAAGTTTCGTGCCATTTGGAGGTCGTTTGATGCTCCAACGGTTAACCGCGCAGTCCGAAACCCCCCTTTCTCTTTGCAGCCCAACGCCCTTCCAAAGTGGCCCAAAACCCAGCAAACTCCCCTCCATGCTCTCGTGTAACGCCTCGAGACCGACGCTTCAGAAGCCTTCCAGTTATTTCGTTGCTGCTGTGTGTTTTATTTGTTTGTTGCATTCATCATCGCATCATTCGCATTGCATTGGCACTCTGTTGCTGTCATTGTTTTCAAACTTGCATCCGCTCGTAGTTGCCGCGTCCCCCCTTGCTTTCGTTGACCGTTTCGAGACCAACCGGGTTCTCGTTTCCCTCTTCTTTGTCCGCCTTATCTCTCTGCATAGTGCATGGACCCTTTTGCGCGCGTCCGAAACTGCCCCGAACCCGACCCACACGGTCATGACCGATGAGTCCGAATCATCCCCCATCATCTATTAAACATCTTCGTTTTATTATTTGGACTCCCCTAGTCTATTCTTTCTCGGGCGTCCGATCTCAATCGGGTGATCCAAACTCCTTCCCTTTCCCCATATATAGTCTAACCTCATACCTAATTTGGTCTAAACCTAGCCCTAGCCCTCCATTCCCGTGCAGCCGCCGCCGCTCCTTGTTTTCCGCGCCGGGCCAGCCCACAGCCGCCACCTCGCACCACCAGATCCACCACACCACAGCCAACTAACCAGTGCAGCTCCCCACCAGATCGAGAGACCCCTGTCGTCCCAGTTCATCCAGCGGCCCCGCGCAGCGCCGCAATGCCCGAGCGCCTCGTCCCCTCGTCCCGTGCCTCGATCCAGGATGGATCGGGAGCGGCTCTGTCCTTCGCCAGCCGCCGGCAACCAGGATCCGCACGTCGTGGCCGTTGCCTCTCCTTCCATCCCCGCTTTCCTCTAGCTCTCTCTCCCCCTCACTTCTCTCTTTCTTTTGTCTCTGTCCCGTAGGAGTTCCCATCCATGGCGCCAGGAGTAGAGCGCCCCGACCCTCGTAACCAGTTCGCCGGAGCCACCCGCTGGAGCCGAGGCGTCGCCTTCTCAGTTCATCGTGCCGCGCAGGAGCTCCGTCTATGCCGTCGTTGCCCGGATCCGGCGCCATCCCGCCGGATCTCGCCGTCTCCGCCCTCAGTCCTTCACCTCTTCGCCCGGATCCCGTCGCCGAGCTGCGCCAAGTCCCGCTTCACAGATGACCGAGTCCTCTGCTTCCTGTTTGCGGCGTTGAACTCCAGCCGGCCAGCACGCACCGATCCCCTGCCCGCGTTGACCGTGCCCATCGACTGCACGCGCTTGGGCCGCATCCCGCGCCGGCAGCCCAGCTGCCCAGCGCCTCCCCAAGGCCCAGCCTGCGCCCCGCGGCCTGCCTCCACCTCCTCACCGACGGGCTGAAGCCCATGGTGAGCTCCCCAGACCAGTGCCCTCTCCGGTACACATTCGGGCCAGCCAGATTCGCCCCGTGTACCTTTTTTTCAGATCTGCGAATTTGACTATTTATCCAGTGAATTACAGTTTTGCAGAAAACCCCCTAAGTATCATGCATTTAATATCTCACAAACCGTTCATCGGTATAAAATGTTTTATGTACGTAAAATGATTAGAATTTCATCTAGTTTCATAATATCCAACTTTCGTCCATGTTTGAAATATTTAAAATGCTGTTTGTTTAAATTTGCTCAAATGCCATGTTAAAATGATTTATTTCATAACTAAATAACCGTAGCTCCATTTTAAATAAACTTTATATGTAAATGGGGTGGGAAAATGCCTAGTTTAACTTGGTGCACTCATCTTGCATGTTTAACAACTCTAAAATATGGTTTAGGCAGAACAGTACCAAACTCAAAATATGCACATGGGGATTTTCCGGAATTGTTGTTCGTTTTTCCGGCCTCATTTAAATTTTCCTAGATAGGTAGTTTAATTATGCTTCACCTTTTGCCATGTTAGTCAACATTTAATATTGTTTGGTAGCCTAAATGAGATCAAACTAAATAATTGCATGTGGTGTTTCGTCAATATGCAACTCGTTGCGTATTGAGCTCCACTTAACTTGTAGTATTGTTTGCTGCACTTTGCCATGCCATGCCTCATTAAACCGGACATGCATCATACTTGTTTGTGCATCATGCCATGTTTATGCCTGTGCATTTACCATGTTGTTTGTTTCTTTCCGGTGTTGCTTCTTAGTTCCGGTAATGTTGCGATTGTGAGGATTCGTTCGACTACTTTCGTTCGTCTTCTTCATGGACTCGTTCTTCTTCCTTGCGGGATTTCAGGCAAAATGACCACTACCCTGGATCTCACTACTATCATTGCTATGCTAGTTTCTTCGTTCTATCGCTATGCTGCGTTACCTATCTGTTGCTCTTCAAGCCTCCCAAAATGCCATGAACCTCTAACCTTTGACACCCTTCCTAGCAAACCATTGTTTGGCTATGTTACCGCTTTGCTTAGCCCCTCTTATACCGTTGCTAGTTGTAGGTGAAGTTGAAGATTGCTCCATGGTGAACAGGATTTTGGTTGGGATATCACAATATCTCTTATATTATTAATGCATCTATATATTTGGTAAAGGGTGGAAGGCTCGGCCTTATGCCTGGTGTTTTGTTCCACTCTTGCCGCCCTAGTTTCCGTCATACCGGTTTTATGTTCCTGGATTTTGCGTTCTTAACGTGGTTGGGTGATTTATGGGACCCCCTTGACAGTTCGCTTTGAATAAAACTCCTCCAGCAAGGCCCAACATTGGTTTTACCATTTGCCTCACCACCACCTATATTTCCCTTGGGAGTAATTAACCCAAGGGCCATCTTTATTTTAGCCCCCCCGGGCCAGTGCTTGTCTAAGTGTTGGTCCGAACCGGGCAGACTGCGGGGCCACCTCGGGGCAACTCGAGGGCTGGTTTTACTCGTAGGCTGACCTATCCAGTGTTGCCCTGAGAATGAGATATGCGCAGCTCCTATCGGGATTGTCGGCGCATCAGGCAGCTTTGCTGGTCTTGTTTTACCATTGTCGAAATGTCTTGTAAACCGGGATTCCGAGTCTGATCGGGTATTCTTGGGAGAAGGTATATCCTTCGTTGATCGCGAGAGCTTATCATGGGCTAAGTTGGGAAACCCCTGCAGGGTATAATCTTTCGAAAGCCGTGCCTGCAGTTATAGGCAGATGGGAATTTGTTAATGTTCGGTTGTAGATAACTTGACACCAGATCCGAATTAAAACACATCAACCGCGTGTGTAGCCGTGATGGTCTCTTTTCGGCGGAGTCCGTAAAGTGAACACGGTCTTTGGGTTATGTTTGACGTAAGTAGGAGCTCAGGATCACTTCTTGATCATTGCTAGTTGACGACCGTTCCGCTTGCTCTCTTCTCGCTCTTATTTGCGTATGTTAGCCACCATATATGCTTAGTTGCTGCTGCAACCTCACCACTTTACCCCTTCCTTTCCCTTTAAGCTTTGCTAGTCTTGATACCCATGGTAATGGGATTGGTGAGTCCTCGTGGCTCACAGATTACTACGACAACAGTTGCAGGTACAGGTTTATGCGATGATCACGACGCGAGAGCGATGTTTGCTTGTCTTGGAGTTCTTCTTCTACTTCTTCTTCGATCAGGGTATAGGTTCCAGGTCGGCAGCCTGGGCTAGCAGGGTGGATGTCGTTTGAGTTTCTGTTTGTGTTTCATCCGTAGTCGGATGATGCTCTAATGTATTGTGATGTTGTACTCGTGTGACATTGTATGCCTTATGTATGTGTCCCCATCTATTATGTAATGTTGATGTAATGATATCCACCTTGCAAAAGCGTTTCAATATGCGGGTCTATCCTTGGTGGTACCTTTGAGTTACTTTTGGATAGGGTCGCATATTGGGCGTTACAAGTTGGTATCAGAGCCTCGACCGACCATAGGAGCCCCCTTGATTGTTGGCCGTTGTTGAGTCTAGAAGAAAACTATTTTATGTCTTAGGATTATATATATCCGAGAGTAGGATTCTTTTTACTCCTCAGCCCCTTCGTCGCTCTGGTGAGGTCTCCTGACGTAGATGTTTTGTCTTTCCTCTCCTCAAATTTCACTAATTTTTTTAGGATCACGCGGGTATCTTGGAATCGTTCCGATGGTTTTGTGACGAGAACATTGTTCTTGGTGCCTCCTATCTATTATGTGGAATTGACCCGGGGAGTTGAGCTCCGAGGTGTTGTCGTCACAATTTTATCGTTGCGGTTCTGGAATACCTGAGTTTTGCCGACATAAAAAAACTCTTTTATGCAGTTGTTGGTGAGATAACCTCGACGTCACCCAGTACTGGGGAGTTCGGGAGTATTGCCATAGCTCGTATAACGGATGCTTTTCGAAGGTTGAGGTACACGATTTCAGGAGTTTTCTTGGTTATGTGTTGACCGATGGATACAGCTTGGATGTAGGTATTGTTAGTTTGGGTGAGATATATTGCTTCCCCTGTATCCCCAACACCAGATTGCATAACCAGAAAGTTTCGGGAGTTTATAGATGGGAATTCAAGTAGGTCTAGTTTTATCTTTCCAACAGACACTTGATACGACATGGGGTCTATCATACGTTTGTTCCGGCTTATTCTGCAAGCCAAATCCTTTGTATTGTTTTATTTGTGGTATTCGAGTTGCTTCGAAGTCAAATGTTGAATCCATACCTTTCCTAAACGGTGTTCTCATATTGCTATGTGAATACTAATCCTTTTTGATCATTGAGGTTGTCATGTTAATCCTTTTCCAACCGGTGCGCTTCTCTTCGAGATGATCCCATCATTCTCCCCATCCGCAAGATCAATTCTAAGTTTTCTCAATGGTGTTTGTTTCGTTCATCCCAAGTTGTCTTTGTTTTTCCCAACCCTCCCACCCTTTTCTTCAAGGACTCATTTATTTTAATCAAGTATCCATTTATTAATGTGAAGTCACTTCACTCTTTTCTATCAATGTTCTGATCTGGTGATCCCTCGTGAAGATGCTCACGAGCTTCAAGTTCATCATCCTTCGTTCTTTCTCTTCTCCGGTGGATCCAATTCAAGCTTTCAGTGTTGATCATATTCCTTTTCTCGTTTCTAATGCTTTCTCATGCCGATGCACCTCTTAATCATTCACTTCTTCATATTCATTTGTTATGGAGTGCTGAAGATATCTCACAAGGCTTGTGTTTCCATTCTCAACCCGTTCAAGATATCTCGAGATTGTTATCTCATTCAAGCCATTTAATTCAACCGGTGCAATCACCCCCCTTTTCAATCAATCTTTCAACAAAGTTTTCTTTTGAGTGGGCCCTAACCCACAGGTCTTTTCCCAGGATCTTACCTGACTCTTCTTATTTATCTCGAGTGATTCCCAAAGTCTTTCGAAGTTTGACATAAGAATGGATCCCATCAGTCACATGCTTTTCCAAGATCGATTTCAAATCATTTTCATTGTTGGCTCAACTCTTTGCTTTCCATTCTACAGGAGTATCTCAGTAATTTTGGTGGCGTTCCTCGTCGTCATTTGAAGACCGAAGAAGAGTTCCTCTTAAATCCTTACCTGTTTTTCCAAAGATGCGTAGTTCAAGCTTGATGACATCCTCTCATAATTGTTTTTAATTGTGACAATTCTTTTCACCCATCTGAAGCATTTCATGAGTTGTTTCCATTTCTTTCCTCCGAAGGCCATCATGTCATAATTCTTCGTTCTCAGCGTGTAGCTATCGTTCTTGAATTCTTCCGGTGCATCGCTCAAATATCCTCTAATTAGTTCATGATCTCTTCGTTCTCATGTATCTAAATCCTCTCAAGTATCTTCATTCATTTTCAAATTCTTCCCGGTGAATTGTGCCTTCGCTACTTTCATTTCCAATTCTTACGGTGGTTTGTTCAAGATTTCACTTCCTTCGTTATCATATCAATTCATTCGTTGTTTCCAAATCCCACTGGTGGCTCCATCAATACCTTCTCAAGTTTACGCTATATCTTTCTTAATCCTTTTTCAAGGGGAATAAGTAGTATGCCAAATCCGTTGCTTGTCATCAATTAAATTTGATGAAGGATAAGCATACAATAAATCTTATTCTTATTTCCTCGAGGTGACTCAATTCTTTTTATGGAGATTATTCATGATGAATAAATTCTTGATTACAAGTGATTCATCTTTCTTTCCGGAGTTGGTCATCATATCACATTCTCGGTTCGAGAGGCTTCATCTTTCTTTTCGGAGTTCCAAGCTCTCTCAATTATCTCGTCGCGAAGCTCCATGTAAATCATTGCAAGGGTTCACTTTGTGTTTTCAACCTCTCTTTCTTTCTATCATCCTTTTATTACTGGAGTTATGCATGGAGGCTCTACATGGTGGTTCATGAAGGATTCTTTTCATTCTTCAATTGTTCTTCAAGACTTCTCTCGAATCTATGATCTGCCAAGTTATACTCAAAAATAAACATGGTGCTCAACACATGTTTTGTTTTGAGGAGCTCAAGTATTCTTCATCTTGCATTCCAAAGTGCAATTCTTTCTGCCTTATCTTTTGAGGTGCTGTTATGTCACTCTTGACAATTTCCTTCATGTTTCATGATTCATATGTTGTCAAGAATGAGGTATTTTAAATCCATCATTTTCTCTTTGTTCAAGAGATCTTTTCGACCAATCAACTTCTTCTTTGGAGTTATCTTGGTATAGATTTCACCTAAAGCCTTCCCTAAGGAATGTTGCTATTTGTGGTGCTTATCAATGATCTGAGTTTTCTCCTATCCTCTTGGCAAAAGAAGTTGTTATCTCTTCTTTGATCTCAAGCAAGCAATTGTTTTTCGTTAGTGGCAGAATTTCACCTCATAGTCTTGAGATGTTTTACATAAGCCCACTACAACCTTATTCTTTTCGTTGTTGGCTTTCCAACAACTTCGTTCTAACCTGCTTGGAAGGGTGCTTTCCAAGATCATTTGTGGCAGAAGTTGGCATTTCCCTCTCCATTCTATTATTACAATGATCTATCTTCTATTCTTTCTTCCGAAGACATTGTGATGTTGCTCTTTTCACTCATCATCTCGTTTTGTCAAGATCATGTTATTTTCGTGCTTATCCATTTAACCGGAGTGTTGTGCTCTTTTCAAGTTCCTTTCATCTTATCAAGTCTTGCATCTCTTTTCAACCGGAGTGCCGCCCAAGTTCTGGCATTCGTGTTCTTTGGCTATCTCATGATATCGGTGTGTCTCCATATTCCTTTCGTTCGTGAAGCCCTTGTTTCATGTCTTTGCAACCTTCAAGGTTCTCCAATGTTCCTTGTTCCTCTTTGCTAACGGAGTGTTTGCAATCTTGTTCATCTCTAGTGTACTCTTTCTTTCAATTTGTTCAACCTCTCAAGGTTCTTTGGTTTCACTCGTTTGTCGAAGAAGCAACTTAGTTTACCTCTTATCTTCCTATTCCTTTTCCCTCCGGTGCCATCCTAGATCTCGGGACGAGATCCTCTTGTAGTGGTGGATTGTTGTAACGCCCCAAGACCGACGCTTCAGAAGCCTTCCAGTTATTTCGTTGCTGCTGTGTGTTTTATTTGTTTGTGGCATTCATCATCGCATCATTCGCATTGCATTGGCACTCTGTTGCCGTCATTGTTTTCAAACTTGCATCCGCTCGTAATTGCCACGTCCCCCCTTGCTTTCGTTGACCGTTTCGAGACCAACCAGGTTCTCGTTTCCCTCTTCTTTGTCCGCCTTATCTCTCTGCATAGTGCATGGACCCTTTTGCGCGTGTCCGAAACTGCCCCGAACCCGACCCGCACGGTCATGACCGATGAGTCTGAATCATCCCCCAACATCTATTAAACATCTTCGTTTTATTATTTGGACTCCCCTAGTCTATTCTTTCTCGGGCGTCCGATCTCAATCGGGTGATCCAAATTCCTTCCCTTTCCCCATATATAGTCTAACCTCATACCTAATTTGGTTTAAACCTAGCCCTAGCCCTCCATTCGCGTGCAGCCGCCGCCACTCCTTGTTTTCCGCGCCGGGCCAGCCCACAGCCGCCACCTAGCACCACCAGATCCACCACACCACAGCCAACTAACCAGTGCAGCTCCCCACTAGATCGAGAGACCCCTGTCGTCCTAGTTCATCCAGCAGCCCTGCGCAGTGCCGTAAGGCCCGAGCGCCTCATCCCCTCGTCCCGTGCCTCGATCCAGGATGGATCGGGAGCAGCTCTGTCCTTCGCCAACCGCCGGCAACTAGGATCCACATGTCGTGGCCATTGCCTCTCCTTCCATACCCGCTTTCCTCTAGCTCTCTCTCCCCCTCACTTCTCTCTTTCTTTTGTCTCTGTCCCGTAGGAGTTCCCATCCATGGCGCTAGGAGTAGAGCGCCCCGACCCTCGTCACCAGTTCGCCAAAGCCACCAGCTGGAGCCGAGGCGTCGCCTTCTCAGTTCATCGTGCAGCGCAGGAGCTCCGTCTGCGCCGTCGTTGCCCGGATCCGGTGCCGGCCCGCCGGATCTCGCCGTCTCCGCCCTTCGTCCTTCACCTCTTCGCCCGGATCCCGTCGCCGACCTGCGCCAAGTCCCGCTTCACAGATGACCGAGTCCTCTGCTTCCTGTTTGCAGCGTTGAACTCCAGCCGGCCAGCACGCACCGATCCCCTGCATGCGTCGATCGCGCCCCTCGACTGCACGCGCCTGGGCCGCATCCCGCGCCAGCAGCCCAGCTACCCAGTGCCTCCCCAAGGCCCAGCCTGCACCCCGCGGCCTGCCTCCACCTCCTCACCGACGGGCTGAAGCCCATGGTGAGCTCCCCAACCCAGTGCCCTCTCCTGTACACATTCGGGCCAGCCAGATTCGGCCCGTGTACCCTTTTTTTCAGATCTGCGAATTTGTCTATTTATCCAGTGAATTACAGTTTTGTAGAAAACCCCCTAAGCATCATGCATTTAATATCTCACAAACCGTTCATCGGATTAAAATGTTTTATATATGTAAAATGATTAGAATTTCATCTAGTTTCGTAATATCCAACTTTCATCCATGTTTGAAATATTTAAAATGCTGTTTGTTTCAATTTGCTCAAATGCCATGCTAAAATGATTTATTTCATAACTAAATAACCGTAGCTCCATTTTAAATAAACTTTATATGTAAATGGGGTAGAAAAATGCCTAGTTTAACTTGGTGCACTCATCTTGCATGTTTAACAACTCTAAAATATGGTTTAGGCAGAACAGTACCAAACTCAAAATATGCACATGGGGATTTTCCGGAATTGTTGTTCGTTGTTCCAGCCTCATATAAATTTGCCTAGATAGGTAGTTTAACTATGCTTCACCTCTTGCCATGTTAGTCAACATTTAATATTGTTTGGTAGCCTAAACGAGATCAAACTAAATAATTGCATGTGGTGTTTCGTCAATATGCAACTCGTTGCGTATTGAGCTCCACTTAACGTGTAGTATTGTTTGCTGCACTTTGCCATGCCATGCCTCATTAAACCGGACATGCATCATACTTGTTTGTGCATCATGCCATGTTTATGCCTGTGCATTTACCATGTTGTTTGTTTCTTTCCGGTGTTGCTTCTTAGTTCCGGTAATGTTGCGATTGTGAGGATTCATTCGACTACTTTCGTTCGTCTTCTTCATGGACTCGTTCTTCTTCCTTGCGGGATTTCAGGCAAGATGACCACTACCCTGGATCTCACTACTATCATTGCTATGCTAGTTTCTTCGTTCTATCGCTATGCCGCGTTACCTATCTGTTGCTCTTCAAGCCTCCCAAAATGCCATGAACCTCTAACCTTTGACACCCTTCCTAGCAAACCATTGTTTGGCTATGTTACCGCTTTGCTCAGCCCCTCTTATAGCGTTGCTAGTTGCAGGTGAAGTTGAAGATTGCTCCATGGTGAACATGATTTTTGTTGGGATATCACAATATCTCTTATATTATTAATGCATCTATATATTTGGTAAAGGGTGGAAGGCTCGGCCTTATGCCTGGTGTTTTGTTCCACTCTTGCCGCCCTAGTTTCCGTCATACCGGTGTTATGTTCCTGGATTTTGCGTTCTTAACGCGGTTGGGTGATTTATGGGACCCCCTTGACAGTTTGCTTTGAATAAAACTCCTCCAGCAAGGCCGAACATTGGTTTTACCATTTGCCTCACCACCACCTATATTTCCCTTCAGAGTAATTAACCCAAGGGTCATCTTTATTTTAGCCCCCCCGGGCCAGTGCTTGTCTAAGTGTTGGTCCGAACCGGGCAGACTGCGGGGCCATCTCGGGGCAACTCGAGGGCTGGTTTTACTCGTAGGTTGACCTATCCGGTGTTGCCCTGAGAACGAGATATGTGCAGCTCCTATCGGGATTGTCGGCGCATTGGGCAGCTTTGCTGGTCTTGTTTTACCATTGTCGAAATGTCTTGTAAACCGGGATTCCGAGTCTGATCGGGTCTTCCTGGGAGAAGGTATATCCTTCGTTGATCGCGAGAGCTTATCATGGGCTAAGTTGGGACACCCCTGTAGGGTATAATCTTTCAAAAGCCGTGCCTGCGGTTATAGGCAGATGGGAATTTGTTAATGTCCGGTTGTAGATAACTTGGCACCAGATCCGAATTAAAACGCATCAACCGCGTGTGTAGCCATGATGGTCTCTTTTTGGGAGAGTCCGGAAAGTGAACACGGTCTTTGGGTTATGTTTGACGTAAGTAGGAGCTCAGGATCACTTCTTGATCATTGCTAGTTGATGACCGTTCCGCTTGCTCTCTTCTCGCTCTTATTTGCGTATGTTAGCCACCATATATGCTTAGTCGCTGCTGCAACCTCACCACTTTACCCCTTCCTTTCCCTTTAAGCTTTGCTAGTCTTGATACCCATGGTAATGGGATTGCTGAGTCCTCGTGGCTCACAGATTACTACAACAACAGTTGCAGGTATAGGTTTATGCGATGATCACGACGCGAGAGCGATGTTTGCTTGTCTTGGAGTTCTTCTTCTACTTTTTCTTCGATCAGGGGATAGATTCCAGGTCGGCATCCTGGGCTAGCAGGGTGGATGTCGTTTGAGTTTCAGTTTGTGTTTCATCCGTAGTCGGATGATGCTCTAATGTATTGTGATGTTGTACTCGTGTGGCATTGTATGCCTTATGTATGTATCCCCATCTATTATGTAATGTTGATGTAATGATATCCACCTTGCAAAAGCGTTTCAATATGCGGGTCTATCCTTGGTGGGACCTTCGAGTTCCTTTTGGATAGGGTCGCACATTGGGCGTTACATCTCAGTCGTTTGATCACGATCGTGTGGGCGAAAACCATGCTCCATTTGGACTCTCCTTGCTCCCTCTACCTATAAATATGCCTCCCCCGTCCAAATCGCAGCTCTAACCCTAGCAAAATCGCCCTCCGCCGCCACCGGACGCGTCCGCAACGGCCAGACACGTCCGCCCCGCTCGCTCCTGACGAATCCTGCGCTGCCACGTGGCCTCTCCACCGCCAGCCACCGCGCCCCACCGCCGCGGCCTGTCGGGCCCAGGCGTGGCCGGCCCAGGCCCGCGCGCGCCGCCCCTCGCCCCGTCGCC
>NC_057795.1:576011787-576022289 GCF_018294505.1 Triticum aestivum
GCCCCGCCGACGGGATCCGCCCGCCGCCGCCAGGACCCGCCTCCTCGCTGCCGTCCGGCCCCGCGCCCGGCGACGCCCCGTATATTTTTACATAATCATGCCATGTTCATTGCATTGTATCCCTGCATCCGTAGCTCCGTTTCGTGCGTGTAATATGTCGAATTGTTCGCCTCAATGAGTACATCGTTTCATTCCATTGCATCATGTTCATTTGAGCTCATATTGATGCCTGAATCATCATTGCAAGAGTGCTTCATAATGTTGTCTGCTGTCTGTTAACAGAACTAGCTCTTTTGTCATTTTTGCCATGTTTGATGTGTGCATCCTATGAGGTTGATGTCTACATGTGTTTTGATCTATGCCATGTCTTCTTTACAGAGGTACTTACCATGTATTTTTTTATCAATGTGGTAACTAGCACAAGCATGCAAACTAGGCATCGTGATGTTGCTGATTTTAGTCCCTGTTCTGCTGTTATTTTGATGCCATGTAAACATGTTGCTACTGAGAGATCCATTCATATTTTGAGATACTTGAGTAAGGATGTTTTGAACATATGGTTATGCTCTATCCATTCATGCCCCTTCTTGTAATTATGGATAGTCTAGCATGTCATTTTCGTGCTCTACTTTTGCTTCAAAATGTTTCCTGGCAGATTGTTTACATGTTATTCAATTTTGCCAAGGTTGTTGTAGTTGATCCTTGCATGCTATGGACTTGTTCTTGCCTTGGTTTGTTTCATAAACATGTCTTCTTGCTGATGCTATGCTTATCTTGTCATGCAATGACTTGTTGTGAGTGAATCGAGCTTGTTAAGTAGTGTACTCGCTGTTGCTGTTTTGCTAGGCTGAATCTGTTATTTCGTGATGCTATGTAAACCTGCTGCTACAAGTCATTCTATGCATAATCTGGAGATATTCACTAAGGGTGTTTTGTTATACATGTCATGCTCTATCCATACATTCCCCTATTTGCATTTGTAGCTTGCTCTAGCTTGTTCATATCTTTCTCCAAAGTTGCTTCATAATGTTGCTGTCAGCTTGTTAACATTAAGTTCAGTTGTTGCCATGATTGTTGCTAGTGTTCCATGCACCGTATGAACTTGCTATTGCCATGCTTAGCTTCACAAACATGTCTTCTTACTGTTGGTTGCCTTGCCATGCCATATATTGCTCTGTGGTGAGTGGTACAAGCTCACCAACCTGCCTTCATAATTCTGTTTCTACCATGTTCGAATCTGTATTATAACTTGCCATGTTTACATGGGTGCCATTATATTTTCTGATCCTTTTTGGCTCATGGTCAGTAAGGGACTTTTGTTCTATGCTTTTAGTAGATTCATGCCATGCCTTTGTTTGCCATGATAAGTTCCTGTAACATGTTGTTTGATAGCTCCAAACATTGTAACCTGATGTTATTTTCTGCAAAGTCTGAAACTGATATTATTTGCAATCTTGCCATGTGTATTTGAGCATGTTCTAGTGATTTCTGGAGATAGCTCAGTGTTCATGTTTTGTAATACATTACCTGTACATCATGTCCATGTATTTTGTTTTCATGTTGAGATGCTGTAGCATGTTGTTTTGATGATTGCAAGATGCCTAGTTGCTGTTTTGGACAGCTTGTCCTTTAAACTTGTTTCATGTGTGTGTGTTGAACCGTTGCTCCGTTTTGAGTGTGCTCTATATGAAACTTGCTTAGAATTGCATGTAGATTCATATTATCATGTTGCATATTTGTTTTGGTGTGTTTGATTGATGTTTGTATGCATTTTGCATCAATGCCATGTTTAACTTGTTTTGCTCATATCTTCTAGGCCGTAGCTCCGAACTAAATGAACCTTATATGTAACTTGACTAGAATCTCGTGTAGAACATCTTGGTACATCTTAACTTGCTGTTTAACAACTTGAACATCAGGTTTATTCAGATCTGGACCAATTTCGAAATTTGCATATGAGGACTTACCGAAATTGTTATATGTTGTTCCCGGCCCCATTTAAACTTGCTTTGATGTGTTGCTCTTGTTTGCATCATCTCTTGCCATGAGTAGCCTCATCTAGATTTGTCATGCATCATGCTTGTTGTGCATCATGCCTTGTTCATGTGTGGTGTGTTTACCATGTTGTGTGCTTCTTTTCAATAGTTCCTATTTCGTTGCGATCATGAGGATTCGTTCGTCTACGCTTGGTTCGGCTCCATCCGTTCGTCTTCTTCATGGACTCGTTCTTCTTCCTTGCGGGATTTCAGGCAAGATGACCGCTACCCTGGATCTCACTACTATCATTGCTATGCTAGTTGCTTCGTTCTATCGCTTTGCTGCGCTACCTATCTTTTGCTCATCAAGTGTCCCAAATTGCCATGAACCTCTAACCTTTGACACTATTCCTATCAAACCATTGCTTGGCTATGTTACCGTTTTGCTCAGCCCCTCTTATAGTGTTGCTAGTTGCAGGTGAAGTTGAAGATTGCCCCATGATGGACAGGATTTTGGTTGGGATATCACAATATCTCTTATATTATTAATGCATCTATATACTTGGTAAAGGGTGGAAGGCTCGGCCTTATGTCTGGTGTTTTGTTCCACTCTTGCCGCTCTAGTTTCCGTCATACCGGTGTTATGTTCCCGGATTTTTCATTCCTTACGCGGTTGGGTGATTTATGGGACCCTCTTGACAGTTCGCTTTGAATAAAACTCCTCCAGCAAGGCCCAACATTGGTTTTACCATTTGCCTCACCACCACCTACTTTTCCCTTGGGAGTCGCTCTCTCGAGGGTCATATTTATTATAGCCCCCCCGGGCCAGTGCTTGTCTAAGTGTTGGTCCGAACCAGAGCCACTTGCAGCGCCACCTCGGAAAACTCGAGGTCTGGTTTTAGTTGTACGTAGTGTTCATCCGGTGTTGCCCTGAGAACGAGATATGTGCAACTCCTATCGGGATTGTCGCGCATCGGGCGGTCTTACTGGTCTTGTTTTACCATTGTCGAAATGTCTTGTAAACCGGGATTCCGAGTCTGATTGGGTCTTCCTGGGAGAAGGTATATCCTTCGTTGATCGCGAGAGCTTATCATGGGATAAGTTGGGACACCCCTGCAGGGTATAATCTTTCGAAAGCCGTGCCTGCGGTTATAGGAAGATGGTAATTTGTTAATGTCCGGTTGTAGATAACTTGACACCAGATCCGAATTAAAACACATCAACCGCGTGTGTAGCCGTGATGGTCTCTCTTCGGCGGAGTCCAGGAAGTGAACACGGTTTCTGGGTTATGATTGACGTAAGTAGGAGTTCAGGATCACTTCTTGATCATTACTAGTTGACGACCGTTCCTTTTGCTCTCTTCTCGCTCTTATTTGCGTATGTTAGCCAATATATATGCTTAGTTGCTCCTGCAGCCTCACCACTTTACCCCTTCCTTTCCCTTTAAGCTTTGCTAGTCTTGATACCCATGGTAATGGGATTGCTGAGTCCTCGTGGCTCACAGATTACTACAACAACAGTTGCAGGTACATGTTATGCGATGATCATGACGCGAGAGCGATGTTTGCTTGTTTGGAGTTCTTCTTCTGCTTCTTCTTCGATCAGGGATAGGTTCCAGGTCGGCGGCCTGGGCTAGCAGGGTGGATGTCGTTTGAGTTTCTGTTTGTGTTCATCCATAGTCGGATGTTGCTCTTATGTATTGAGAGGTTGTATTCATGTGGCATTGTATGCCTTATGTATGTATCCCCATATATTATGTAATGTTGATGTAATGATATCCACCTTGCAAAAGCGTTTCATTATGCGGGTCTATCCTTGGTGGGACCTTTGAGTTCCTTTTGGATAGGGTCGCATATTGGGCGTGACAGGAGAGTACCTCATCCGTCCAAGTGGAAGCTTCCACCTCATGACAAGGTGAACCAAGAGTTGATACGGAAGCAGCCACAAGTGGGACACACCAAGACGAAGAAAACGAGGAAGTACACCAAGATGAACATCAACAACCTCTTTCTCCACCACGACAAGAGAACGACAATATCAACAACGAAGAAGGCCGAGAAGAAGAACAAGATGAAGAAGATGTTCCACTAAGATCCAAGCAAAAGCTTTCACGAGTTCGAGCAAGAGTTTCCAAAGACCATCCCGTCGAGCAAATCTACAACGATATCCAAATGGGGAGAATCACTCGCTCTAAAACTCGTTTGGCTAACTTTTGTGAAAATTATTCATTCATCTCTAGCATTGAACCTATGAAGGTTGAAGAAGCATTGGAAGATCCGGATTGGATAAACGCCATGCATGAAGAGCTACACAACTTTGAGAGAAATCAAGTTTGGACATTGGTTGAGAAGCCCGACAACAACCACAACATCATTGGTACCAAACGGGTGTTTCGCAACAAGCAAGATGAAGATGGACAAGTAGTTCACAACGAAGCACGTCTCATCGCCCAAGGCTACACTCAAGTCGAAGGTATGGACTATGGTGAGACATATGCCCCCGTTGCTAGACTTGAGTCCATTCGCATCTTACTTGCATATGCTAATCACCATGATATCACCTTGTACCAAATGGACATTAAAAGTGCTTTTCTAAATGGTGAAATAGAGGAGGAAGTTTATGTTAAGCAACCTCCCGGCTTTGTCAATCCTAAGAAAGCTAATCATGTTTACAAACTTTACAAAGCTCTTTATGGTCTTAAACAAGCTCCTAGAGCGTGGTATAAATGCTTGACCAAGTTCCTTATTGAAAAAGGCTTTGAAATTGGAAAAATTAATTCTACCCTTTTTACTATAAGGGTTAATGGAGAACTATTTGTGTGCCAAATCTTTGTTGATAATAGTATATTTGGTTCAACTAACCCTCACCTTGGTGAGAAATTTGGAAAGCTAATGTTGGAGAAGTTTGAGATGTCTATGATGAGTGAACTCAAATTCTTTCTCGGTTTGCAAATCAAGCAAGCTAAGGAAGGCACCTTTGTCTCTCAAACAAAGTACACCAAGGACGTATTCAAGAAGTTCAATATGCAAGAATGCAAAGGTATGACTACACCCATGCCTACTAGTGGACATCTTGATTTGACCAAAGATGGTGAACCGGTTGATCAAAAGGTTTACCGCTCCAGGATTGGTTCTGTCGGGGAAACTGATCCACGAACACCTATGGGACCGGCAGACCGAGCCCCTTTCGGTTTGGCGGGGGGTGGAGGTCGCACGAAGAGCAGATCGAGGCGAATCACACGAGCAGTTTACCCAGCTTAGGAGCTCTCCGGAGAGATAATACTCCTACTGCTGCTTGTCTGATTGTATTGTGTTCTTGCTCTAGAGAGCTAAGTGTTTTCTGGCTTCGAAATGATCCGAAACTCTCGAACTAGTCGAACTGCACCCCCCTACGTTGCGCATGGGCCTCCTTTTATATGCACAAAGGGGTCACCGACAGGTGGCAACGCAGAGAAGGGTAAAAACGTAAAAAGAGAGGTGGTTGGTACAGCTACTTATACAGTGCTTTCTACCTAACCCTGACGGCAGGGGACAAGGGCATTAAATGCCCGTCTGGGTCGCCCTAACAGTGTAGAAAAGGACCGTCAGGGGCGCCACTGTCCGCCACGATGGCGATCTTGTCAGCATCGCATGCCACCGCTTACCGCTGGCTGCACAGCCTTCTGCCACGCGTGCCTGGAAAGGCCCCCAGGGCGACACGTTGGTGGATGCGCTGGAGCGTGGGCACAGGGTGGTCGCTTGCCGCGGCAAGCGTCTTGCCGCGGTCGTGGTCTTGTCGCGCTCGGAAGCTTTTCTCTCACCGAGCCTTGCTGGGACGTGTGGCGCGTCGCGGCAAGTTCCTTGAGATGCCTCGGTTGGCCTTCCCGGCAAGCTCCTCTTGCTGGGGCCTTGTCTTCTTGACTTAAATACTTTGTTCTTGAATGGCTCCAAAGGAGCCACGGAGTATCTTGGCGGTCACCCGGCAAGCCCTTGCCGCGAGGCGCTGCAACTGCCCGTGCACCAGTTCGGGGTACTAGGGTAGCCCTATTCTAGTACACCGACAGGAGCCCCCGGGCCTGGGCCACACACGGTGCCGAGCGCTGTTGGGCCAGGCCCAAAATAGGGCACGGGCACGCGCGGCCCGAGTAACGCCGAATCTTGCTCTGTACCCACCGCGCCCTCCCCCAACGGCACGCGTTGAATGCGGCATCGTGGGAGAGATCGTGGGGGGTTCTTTATTCGGAAGGGCGAAACGTCCGCCCCCTCCCTCTTTATAAGCAGGGGAAACAAGGGCAGTTTCCCCACTTCGCCGTTTGTTGCTTCGACCTCAAAAATCTCCGTCGCTCCCCCCTTCTTCTCGAAGCAGAAAGAGGGCAACGCTCCCCCCCCCCCGTCGCCACAAGCACCACCACGCCGCAGATCTCCCCTGCCACCTCCGCCATGGCTCTGAAAGCCGACAAGGGGAAGGGCATGAAGTCGGCCTAGGCGCAGCGGCTCGCGGCACTGCGGAAGGAGCGGGCCATCTTCCCCCCTCAGCTCGGCGCCAAGGAGCTGAGGGAGTATTATTACCTTTTCTGGTCGACGGAGACGCGTGCGCACCCGCGCACGAGGGTACTCCCGGCCACCGCATCAGAGCTGGCTCCAAACGGGTACCCATTCTTCGCGCTTTTTTTCTATTGCGGGCTCTGCCCGCCCTTCTCGGAGTTCTTCTGTGATATTATGAACACATGCGGGCTCCGCCTCCTAGATTTCACCCCAACGCCGTCCTCATGATGGCAGTTTTCACACATTTGTGCGAAAACTTTGTCGGAGTCCACCCCAATGTAGCCCTTTTCCGCCACTTCTTCATGCCTCGGGTCGAGAGAGGAGAGCCGCTTGCCGGAGGGATCGCCTGGACCTCGAGAGTCAGCAAGAAAGAAGCGTATCTGGAGGGTGAGCTTCGCAGCAAATGGGAGGAGTGGAGAGCGGAGTGGTGTTGGATTGTTGAGGAGAACCCGCAGCCGTTCACTGCCGTGCGCCAAGCTCCAATAGTACGCGGCTAAAGATGACAGGCTAAAGATCGCCGTCACCCGAATCCTCCGCCTTAGGCTTGCTGGGCTCACTGTAGGCGCTGTCGGCGCAGATTTCCTTCGCCGCCGCATTGCCCCCCAGCAAGAGAGAGGGAGACCTGCCTGGGAGTTCAAGAACTCGGCGGACATCATGAGGCTGCGCCCGGGCCTCAACTTCAATTTCACCGTCCTGGAGTTGGATGCAATGCTCCTAGAGTTGTTCAAACGCGACCCTCAGCACCCGTTCCTATTGCCGAGGAGCGTCGTCCCGCTGTGCAACAATTCTTCACTTGACCGGATCCGCGTGATGATGCCGTTGTGCGATTCGCACGGAATTGCCCCAACTTGGCTAGAGCCTGCGGATGACGTTGTGCGGGCGTTCTTCGACAGTCTGGAGGAAGTGCCGATCCGCGCCGACGAGCAGAGGAGCCTCACCTGTGACACTACCGACGCGGAGCTGCAGCGTATCGCCACTAGGGCGGAAGAGGCTGCGGCAGCAGCCGCCGCGGGCGAGTTTGGGTTCACCGAGGCGGAGGCGGAGGCAGCAGAGGCGGCAAGCCTTGCCGAGCGCGAGGAGTTCGCCGGCGAGGAAGATCTTGCCGGCCCCGAGGCCGAGACGAGCGAGCCCGGCGAGGAAGAGCCCGAGCCTTCAGACAGCTTGCCACAAGCGGAGCCCTCGGCTACCCCAAGAAGGCGTCTCCGCAGGGCTGGTGACGCAGCGGGGCGGCAGGCGGGTCAGCAGCCGCCGAGCCGCGCGACACGCTCTACCGCGGCAAGCACCGTTGCCGCGGGAGCGCCTCCCGCTGCTGCGGCAACTGGAGCGGGACCTTCCCGGTCCACCGCCACCGCCCCCGCCAAGCGGGCAAGCGAGCCTACTTCTCCGCCTCGTCGCACCGGAGGCGAGCCGGACTTCGATCTCTCCGTGCTCAGCTCCGATGATGAAGAAGAAGAGTAAGCTTTTCTTGCTGTCCTCGTAGTTCCTCAATCTTGTCGCTTTCATTCTGTATCTGACTTGCTCCGATCTGAATCCGTTCCTTTTCAGGACGCTGGCCCAGAGAGCGGCGAAGAGGGCCAAGGCATTGGTGATCGTCATCGAAGACAATCCCACCGTGTCAGCAGGGGGCGTGCCTGAGCCCACCTTGACGGACCTGGCCACTACTCCACAAAGCAGCCCCCAGCGCAGCCCCCAGCGTAATTTTATAATTTACTTCCCGCCGCCAGCTGCGCATGGGTGCTCTTTTCTCTTACTAATATCTTGATTGTTGGATTTGTGTAGGAGCAGAGCAGTCTCACCAGGAGGGCCCGGAAGCCGCCCCCGAAGCGCCATCTGCTTCGACTACGCCGCCAAGGGTGGAGTCCCCGGCAAGGGAGCGCTCTCCGGCAAGGGAGAACTCTCCGACAAGGGCCAATTCTCCGGCAAGGGACGACACCAGTGATCCTCCGGCGGCTGAGACCGCGACTGCAGATCCCATCACAGGTAATCCACTTGCCTAAAAACTTGCCCTTGGGTTTTTGTTCTTCTGACTTTGTTTTTTCATATTTGCTTGACTTCTCTCCATTCTTCATTCCTTAGATCCATCCGCCACTGAGCCGATGGAGACCGAAGCCGCTGAAGGAGAGGCCGGCGCTGATGAACCCGCCGGCGAAGAGGCCGCCAAGGCTGCCGCCGCAGAAGCCGGCGAGGGATCCGGTGGTCGTACTGACGGCCCTGAGGCCGCAGGAGCGCCAGGCGCTGCACCGACCGCTGATCCTCCCGCCGCTGCCGCAGAGCTAGACTCTGAGGAGCCCCAGCCCGGCGCCTACTTGAAGGCCGGCGATGGCGTCTTCATCAAGCTCCCCTAGGCTTCTAGCTCCAGGGCGCCGATCGAGGGAGAAACTTTCGACGGAGAGGTGCTCGCCTCTGCCAGACTGGCGCTGGTTGACGCGCCAAGCAGCAGCGAGGAGCCTGAAGAGGAGCGGCTGCTACGGAAGCTGACATCGCTCTACCGCGCCCGACAAGCCAAGCTGGCTTCCCGGGAAGCGCTTGTCGCGAGGGCGGGAGTCGATATTGAGAAGTGCGCGGAGGAGCTCCGGGATCTCAGGCAGGAAACTCTCCGGAGCTTGGCGGAGGAGCGGGAGCAAGTCACCGAGGAGAGGAAGGCCTTCCTCCTCGCGAAGGCTGAGGTTGAAGAACATCAGCGGCTTGCTGCCGAGAAGTTATCTGCGCGGGAGGGAGAATTGGCGCAGCGCAAGGTGAACCTCGACAGCCACGAGGAAGAGCTCGCCGCGCGGGAGCAAGAAATTGGCGGCGCTCTCCAAGAAGCAAGGGATGCCGCCGCGGCTGCCGAGGCCGCCAAGAAAGAGCTGGAGGTAAAAGTGGCGTAGCTGGAGGCCAATCTCCGGACGAGCGGCGAGGTGCTCGCCGCGCTCAAGCGCGAGCGCGAGAAGGATGCTGCTGCCCATGGTGAGCTGCAAGGTCTTCTCGCGGAGAGGATCAAGGCGCTTAGCGCCGCCAAGGACTCCAACACGGATCTCGAGCTGAAGCTGGCCACGCTGACGCAGACGCTGGACGCCGCCAAGGAGCGAGAGGTGGCCTTGTCGGAGAAGATCAAGGCCGACGAGGCGCTGCTGGCGAGCATTGCCGTCACCCAGAACTCGTTCAGGGAGACGGTGGAGCACTGGACCGAGGGTCTGGTGAATATCGCCGCAGTCATCGACGGGGAGCTGGCGTAGCTGGGGATAGAGGACTTCAGGTACTCTTCCGACGAGCATCTCCAACCCAGCACCAAGCTCAGCCTGTTCTTCAAGGGCATGGCGACGGCCCTCCAGCGGCTTCGGGAGAAGATCCCAAAGCAGCTGGCCGACGAGTCGCGCAAGATTTGCGCGGGAGTTCTTCAGAAGGTGCTGGTGAAGGTGGCATTCCGCAACCCGGGCCTCAACCTCACCAACGTCCTCAGATCCCTGCCGCCCAACGCCGACCTGGAAGCACTCAAGGCCCTTGTCGCACCCATTGTGGACAAGGTGAGCGAGATCAGGAGGGTTGAGGGTGGTCGCGTAGACTAGGCTGCCCACTTTATCTTTTTCCTTGTCGCTGTTAGTCATGTCATGGGAACAATGTGTTAGAGCTGCGACAAGTTATCTTGTAATATAACTTTATTTTGGATGATGATCACTATGTTATTTCCTTTACTAGATCCCTTGCTTTGTATGTTTTTACCCTACGCTTTTAGGGAACTTGTCGGCACAGCCACCCGAGCCGCGAGCGCTGAGTGCGAGACGTCAGCAGCCTGCTGGCGGTGCCGCTCCGACAAGAAACCTTGTCGCAACTAGTTGCAGCACACTTAAGTTGTTGAGCGGACTCGAAACAAAGTAAGGGCGCATCTAGCTACGAGTTGGTTCCTCCGCGCACAGGTTTTCCATACAAAGCACAGTCGTTCGAGGAAGATAACTTAAAAATTAAAACTAATTGCTCAGACTTTGGCAACTTAGCTTTTCTGTCGTTTGCTTCCCGGCAAGGTGAA
>NC_057795.1:576022541-576049280 GCF_018294505.1 Triticum aestivum
TAACTTGTGTGCGAGGGAACCTTCCTTTCCTTTGTTTGAGAAAAAGAAAGAAGAGAAAATATAGATATGGGGCCTTTCGGCTCGTTATTGCTTGCCGGGTGTGGGTGCTGCACAGAGTGTCAGATAAAGCATGCAAATGTAGAGTAAAAAGCATGAAATTGACAAGATGTGCGAAGCACATGAGCTTTACTTATGCACGGGATCTGCACCCGGATTTGTACAAAGGATTACATGCAACAGCGGCAAGACTTGTACAAAAGGTGGTTGCCGGAACAGGTTCCGGCAACCACGCCCTACGGGTAAAACTTATGAAGATGCTCAATGTTCCAGGAGTTGCTCACCGGAGTGCCATCTTCGGTCTCAAGGCGGACAACGCCAGGCCTAGTGACTCGTTTCACCCGGTAAGGGCCTTCCCACTTTGGCGTCAACTTGTTGGAATTCTTGGCGGATTGAACACACCGAAGAACAAGGTCGCCTTCCTCGAAGCTTCTGGCATTAACTTTGCGGCTATGGTAGCGGCGCAAAGCTTGCTGGTATCGAGCAGCTCGTACAACAGCCTGAAGACGATCCTCCTCAAGGAGCAGCGCGTCATCTTGTCGCAGCTGCTCTTGCTCAAGCTCATCATAAGTGAGCACTCGAGGTGACCCGTATACGAGTTCCGTGGGGAGAATTGCCTCCGCTCCATAGAATAGAGCAAAAGGCGTCTGGCCAGTGGCTCGATTTGGCGTCGTTCTGATCGACCAAAGAACCACCGGCAGCTCCTCGATCCAATTTCTTCCGCACCTTCGCAGCCTGTCGAAAGTCCTGGTCTTGAGCCCACGCAACACTTCAGCATTTGCCCTCTCCGCTTGACCGTTGCTTCTCGGATGAGCAACAGAAGTGAAGCAGACCTTGGCGCCAAGGTCTTGGACGTACTGCATGAAGGTGCAGCTCGTAAATTGCGTGCCGTTGTCGGTGATGATCCTGTTAGGGATCTCAAAACGGCAAACAATCGACCTGAAGAACTTGACTGCTGACTGTGCTGTCACCTTCCTCACTGGTTCCACTTCCGGCCACTTCGTGAACTTGTCGATTGCAACGTACAAGTACTCGAAGCCCCCGACAGCTCGGGGGAAGGGGCCGAGGATATCGAGCCCCCAGACCGAAAATGGCCAGGATAAAGGGATCGTCTGGAGAGCTTGAGTTGGCTGATGAATCTTCTTGGAATGGAACTGGCACGCTTCACACTTGGTTACTTGTGCAGTTGCATCCTAGAGGGCTTTCGGCCAAAAGAAACCTTGCCGGATAGCTTTGCCGGCAAGTGCTCTTGCGCCAATGTGGTGACCACATATGCCTCCATGTATCTCTGCCAACAGCTTCTGTCCGTCTTCCCGGCAAATACACTTCAATTTCACACCATTGAGTCTTCTTCTGTACAGTATGTTGTCGACAAACTGGTACATACTTGACTGCCGGGCTACTTTTTCCGCTTCTTCTTGCTCATCGGGAAGTTCTCCTGTCTGAAGGAAACGGACAATTTGCTGTGCCCATGCTGGAGCTTGCGGCTCGACAACAAGGACTAAAGGCACATCTGCTGCTGCGGGAACATCTGCTTCTACGGCGAGAACCTGCGGCTCATCCGGAGCTTGATGTCCCCCGGCAAGCTTGCCGGAGCAAAACTTGTCGGGAGCGTCTGCTTCGATGGAACAAGCACTAAGACTTGCCGGAGCAAACTGCTCCTCAGCATCTTTGGCGTTGATTTTGGGGACCTTCTTGGCGGCGGCTTCGGGAAGCTCTGCCGGAAAGTAGTCGCTGGAAATCAACTTTCTCTTTTTGCTTTGTCCAGTTGATGGTGTCACGGATGGTTGAGTCAGCTTGAGCACAAAGATCCCTGGTTCCACAGGTAACTTAAGTGCGGCGCACTTTGACAAGCCATCAGCAATGTCATTCTGAGCTCTTGGAACATGTTCCATCTGTAGGCCGTCAAAGTGCTCTTCTAGCTTTCTCACTTCATCGACATAAGCTTCCATCAACGGACTCTGATAGTTCTTATTCACTTGGCGGACGACAAGCTATGAGTCTTCCCTGACAATGAGCTTTTTAATCCCAAGGTCTACCGCGATCCTGAGACCGGCAAGCAAGCCTTCATACTCTGCAGTATTGTTTGTTGCTTGCTCCTTCGGAAAGTGCATCTGGACTACGTACTTGAGGTGCTCTCCGGTGGGTGCGACAAGCAGCACGCCCGCACCGGCGCCTTGCAGCGAGAAGGCACCATCAAAGTACATCAACCACTCTTTACTTGCTTCCTTGACGGGGATGCTTGTCTCTGGAATCTCTTCATCTGGTGTCGGCGTCCACTCTGCTATGAATTCTGCCAATGCTCTGCTTTGGATAGTTGAAGTGCTTTCAAGCTTGAGGCCAAAGCTTGACAGTTCCAGTGCCCACTCGACAATCCTGCCTGTTGCTTCTGGATTTTGCAGTATCCTCTTCAACAGAAAGCGAGTGACAACTGTGATCTCATGTGCTTGGAAGTAATGGCGCAGCTTTCTCAAGGCTATGAGAAGGCCGAAAAGAAACTTCTGCACAACGGAGTACCTTGACCTAGCCCCCTGCAAAAGGGAACTGACAAAGTAAACTGGGCGCTGCACCATTCTCTTCTGCACCTCCTTATGTGTCTGCGCAGATCCATCTTTGTCGGGACCAGAGCTTGCCGGACCAGAGCTTGTCGGTGAAGCCCCCTGCTTGTCGTTGGATGCATCTGCCGTGGTTGCTAGCTCATCATCTGCCTCCCTCTCCGCCACTAACGCAACACTAACCACTTGATTGGTTGCCGCTATATACAGAAGCAACTTTTCTTGTGGCCTAGGTGCGACAAGTGTTGGAGCGGAGGACAGGTATCTCTTCAAGTCCTGCAGCGCAGCCTCCGCTTCCGGAGTACATTTCATTGGACCTGCCTTTTTCAATATTTTGAAAAACGGCAGGGCGCGCTCAGCAGATCTAGAGATAAACCTGCTGAGAGCAGCCACGCAACCGGCAAGTCTTCATACATCCCTGACGCGCTTTGGTGCTTCAATCTGCTCAATGGCCTTGATCTTGTCGGGATTGGCTTCAATCCCCCACTGAGACACAAAGAACCCGAGAAGCTTGCCGGAAGGGACTCCAAACACACACTTCTCGGGGTTCAGCTTGAGGTTGATCTTGCACAGATTCGCAAAGGTTTCATCCAAATCTTGAATCAGGGTCGCTTTGTCCTTGCTCTTGACCACTATGTCATCCATGTAGGCTTCCACATCTCTGTGCATTTGAGGCTCAAAAGCGTGATGGACTACCCTTGCAAATGTTGAACCAGCATTCTTCAAACCAAAGGGCATCCGTACAAAACAGTATGTGCCACATGGCGTAATGAACGCGGTTTTCTCCTCATCCTCTTCTGCCATGAAGATCTGATGGTATCCTGAGTATGCATCAAGAAATGAAAGCAAGTCACATCCGGCTGTGGAGTCAACAATCTGGTCGATGCGCGGCAAGGGAAATGGGTCTTTGGGACAAGCTTTATTGACATCGGTAAAATCGATACAAAGCCTCCATTTCCCGTTGGCCTTGTGCACGACAACAGGATTGACCAACCACGTAGGATGGAGCACTCCTCTGACAAGGCCTGCTGCTTCCAACTTCTTGATTTCTTCTGCAATGAATTCTTGACGCTCCACTGCCTGTTTCCTAACTCTCTGCTTGACGGGCCACGCATGAGGACAGATGGCAAGATGGTGCTCAATTACTTTCCTGGGAACATCGGGGATGTCAGACGGTTGCCATGCGAACACGTCGACATTCGCCCGCAGGAAAGCAATGAGCGTGCTTTCCTATTTAGGATCGAGCGTGGCACTGATGGTGAAGGTACCACCAGTGCCGTCCTCCTTGGCGGACACCTTCTTGGTCTCTGGGAGCTGCCATTGCCTTCTTACACTTGCCGGTGGAGCTCGATGGTGCGTCCTCGACGGTAGTGCAGCACTCCGAAGAGGTGCGCTTGCCGGAGTGGGCATCAGAACTCTTGCCGGACTTGGTCTTCTTCTTCCCCCCAGGAGCTTCAGCGGCAAGTGATTTGCGATCTGTTGCGGCCGTTGCCTCCCGGTAGATCTTGTCGGCGCAGATAAGAGCATCCTTCTTGTCGCCAGGGACAGAGATGACGCTTATCGGGCCTGGCATCTTTAGTACGTTGTATGCATAGTGAGAGGCTGCCATGAATTTGGCAAGTGCTGGACGGCCGAGTATCCCATTGTAAGGCAATGGGAAGTCGGCAACGTCAAAAGTGACCCTCTCAGTTCTGAAGTTTAGCTCGCTGCCAAATGTTACCGGCAACGTGATCTTGCCCTTCGGCTTGCTTCTTCCCAGATTGATTCCTTGAAATGTGTTGGTCTCTTCGAGCTCGCTGTCAGGGATCTGAAGTTTCTGGAGCACTGCGGAGGAGATCAGGTTCAAGCCGGCCCCGCCGTCAACTAGCATCTTAGTGACCTTGAGGATGCGGATAGTTGGTGAAACGAACATCGGCAAGCACCCGACCGCAGTTATGCGATCTGGGTGGTCCTCAATATCAAAGATGATAGGCGTGCTGGACCATTTCAGAGGCCTGCACGACTCGACGGGTGGTTCTGCCGCATTGACTTCCCGCACCCATTGCTTGAGCTGGCGGTGTGAAGTATGCAGAGAAGCACCGCCGTCAACACACAGGACCTCTGTAGCTTTCTGGAACTCCTGCTCATCAGTCTCGTCATCATCCATGTCTTCGTCGTCGTCGTCATCTTCATCCTTGTCGCGGCCGCGGGGAGGTCTGTCTCCTTGCCGCTGCTTGGCCTTGCCGCGGCGTCCTCCTCGGCCGGGACGTTTCTTGCCGGATCCTCCAGCACCTTCCTGGGCCTTCTCCTTGTCGCGCCGCTCGTATTCAACCTTCTGCTACTCAACAAGCTGCTCAACTTTCTTGCAGCTCTGGAGATCAGGGCCCTTGGTGCGGTGGATCTTGCAATACTGCTTGTTGGTACCGTCCTGCTTGTCGGCGACCGCCATAGCCTCCGCGGCAATCTCCTCGCCGGAGCCACCAGCTTTGGCTTTCTTGGCGCCACCTCCGTTGTCGGACTGCTCGACAACTAGCACCTTTTTGCCTTTCTTCTTTCTGTTATTCCGCCGCCGGTTTTTCCTTGCCGGGGCAGTATCCTCACTGTCAGATCCTCCTGCTCCTATATTCTCTCCGGGGAGTCTCCTCCCTTCCTCAGCACGTGCACACTTGTCGGCCAAGGCATATAGCTCACTGACGTCTCCGATCTTGCACATCGCCATCTCCTCCTGCATCCTGCGGTTCCGCATGTTCTGATGAAACACGCTGATTACCGCGACGGGGTGGATGTCTGGGATGTTGTGCTGTACGTTGCTGAATCTCTGTATGTACTTGTGCGGGCTCTCCTTCCTTATGAGCGAGCAGGTGAAGGTCACTCTCTTGGCCATGAGGCTTGTGGCCGCATGTGAAGGCGCCGAAAAACTGATGGCACAGGTTAGCCCAGGAGGATATAGAGTTGTCTGGCAAGTTCATGAGCCAGGATCTGACATTGGGCTTGAGCACCAGCGGGAAGTAGTTGGCGAGGATCTTGTCGTCTCGCCCCCCAGCAGCTTGCACCGCAATGGTGTAGATGCTGAGGAACTCTGACGGATGTGTCTTGCCGTCGTACTTCTCTGGTACATCTGGCTTGAAATTCTTCGTGCTGGGCCACTGGACCTGCCGCAGCTCACGAGTGAACGCAGGGCAACCTACCGCGTACGGCAAGTCACCTGGTTCTCCGGGCGCGTGCATGTCAACAGAGGGCCCAGCGCGCTTGTCGGATTGACGTCGCGCTTCTCTTCGGCGCTCGATGCGAGTACGAGCGTCTTCTTGCTGTCGTTCGTGAAGAACTTGGTGCTGATCGCGACGAGCTCGTGGATCCGATGATGCGGTGGAGTCGCTGTCGAGGTGGATCCGGCGAGTCGGCGATCTTGGCCTTCGGGGTGGAGAGTGCACGGTGGTTGCACCATCACCAGTTTTGTCGCCTTCGGCTCGCGCCTGGCAACCCTGCCGTGGCAACGATGTGCTCGGTTGCCGCGGAGTGTCACCGTTGGCAAAGCCGATGAGACTCTGAATGGTGGCCCTCCATTCGTCGATCTTGTCCAACGTCGGAGGGTAATCCAGGAGCAGTTGAGCTCGTGCTAAAGCTTCCGCTGGAGTGGTGGGCGGCAATGGCGAACGGCGCGAGGAGCGGGATGTGCTCGGACTCCTAACTATGTTAGAAGGAGCAGTATCCCGTCCAAGCGACCGTGCCTCACTCGTGCCAGCGTGTTGGCGTGCATGCTGGTCTTGAGCGCCTCGAGATCCACCAGCTTGATCTTGGTCCAACAAGCGTATGGTACTGCGAATACCATCACACTGTCGGTCTTGCGCCTCCTGAGAGGGACGCGGCGGATGTGAAGACACCAAGGTTTGTGCAGCCTTGTCCTTGGACCTCGCAGCACCGTGAGCTTCCTCGTCGATGTCCGTTCTTCCACCAGCGTCAACCCCACCACCCGTTTGTTCCGGTGGCGGTGAGATCGACGCGGACGGAGCAGCTGCCTCCGAAGCTTTCTTCTTCGGTGGCATGTTGATGAAGAAAATGCAGATCTAGCTCGTGTGAACGCCAGATCAGGTTCACACAATCTCGACGCCCCCTACCTGGCGCGCCAAAGATGTCGGGGAAACTGATCCACGAACACCTATGGGACCGGCGGACCGAGCCCCTTTCGGTTCGATGGGGGGCGGAGGTCGCACGAAGAGCAGATCGAGGCGAAGCACACGAGCAGTTTACCCAGCTTCGGAGCTCTCCGGAGAGATAATACTCCTACTGCTGCTTGTCTGATTGTATTGTGTTCTTGCTCTAGAGAGCTAAGTGTTTTCTGGCTTCGAAATGATCCGAAACTCTCAAACTAGTCGAACCGCACCCCACCTACGTTGCGCATGGGCCTCCTTTTATATGCACAAAGGGGTCACCGACAGGTGGCAACGCAGAGAAGGGTAAAAATGTAAAAAGAGAGGTGGTTGGTACAGCTACTTATACAGTGCTTTCTACCTAACTCTGACGGCAAGGGACAAGGGCATTAAATGCCTGTCTGGGTCGCCCTAACATTGTAGAAAAGGACCGTCAGGGGCACCACCATCCGCCACGATGGCGATCTTGTCAGCATCGCATGCCACCGCTTACCGCTGGCTGCACAACCTTCCGCCATGCGTGCCTGGAAAGGCCCCCAGGGCGACACGTTGGTGGATGCGCTGGAGCGTGGGCACAGGGTGGCCGCTTGCCGCGGCAAGCGTCTTGCCGCGGTCGTGGTCTTGTCGCGCCCGGAAGCTTGTCGCTCGCCGAGCCTTGCCGGGACGCGTGGCGCGTCGCGGCAAGTTCCTTGAGATGCCTCGGTTGGCCTTCCCGGCAAGCTCCTCGTGCCGGGGCCTTGTCTTCTTGACTTAAATACTTTGTTCTTGAATGGCTCCAAAGGAGCCACGGAGTATCTTGGTGGTCACCCGGCAAGCCCTTGCCGCGGGGCTCTGCAACTGCCCGTGCACCAGTTCGGGGTACTAGGGTACCCCTATTCTAGTACACCGACAGGTTCATTGTTATATCTATGTTCCTCTCGTCCCGATATTATGCTAAGTGTGTGCATGTGTGCACGATATCAAGCGGCCCCTAAAGAATGTCATCTTAAGGCCGTGAAAAGGATAGTGAGATACTTAATCCATACACCAAACTTTGGCATTTGGTATCCAAAGAGGGCCTCTTTTAATCTTGTTGGCTACTCTAACTTGGACTATGCCGGTGACAAGGTTGATAGAAAGTCCACTTCGGGTACTTGTCAATTTCTTGGTAGATCTCTTGTGTCTTGCTCCTCCAAGAAACAAAACTCGGTATCCTTATCCACCGCCGAAGTGGAATACATTGCCGCTGGTTCATGTTGTGATCAATTACTTTGGATGACCCAAACTCTTAAGGATTATGGGATATATGTGAAACATGTTCCATTGCTTTGTGACAATGAAAGTGCTATCAAGATTTCTCACAATCCCGTGCAACACTCTCGAACTGAGCATATTGAAGTTCGTCATCATTTCATTCGAGATCACATTGCCAAAGGGGACATTAATCTTAAGCATGTTCGCACCGATAAGCAATTGGCGGATATATTCACTAAACCACTTGATGAGAAAGTGTTTTGCAGGTTGAGAGGTGAATTGAACATCATTGATGCTTCAAACTTGGAGTAGAAACTCCATTCGGATACATGCAAGGCATGAGCCTATTACTAATCCTTGATATTTCTCTTATGATAATAATGTTATGTCTTGGATATATTTGCACCCTTGAATGTCATCTAACCCTTGTAGGTACTTGGATGAATCTAAATCCATGAGATTGCAACTCACTCACATCTTGAGCAAATCTCTACATCACCAAGTCTCTACACAATGGTGGTTGAAGACAAGGAAGCACGAAACCCTTCAAACATATCCTTTGACAAATTCTAAATTGAGCTTTATGATTGTCATTTTGGATACACAAGTGCTCTTCCTTGCAAGACTAACCCATGTAGGTAGATGAACTCAAATTGTAAGTGGAGCTCCCAACTCTTGATGAGCTACATCAACCTTGAGCAACCCACACAAGTTCAACTACATGATCACGATCAACACCACCACCCAAGGTATGTTATTCCATCTTAGAGAAGCTTTACTCCAAGTCATGAGTCAAAGCAACTCAACAAGATGTGAATACATCGAGATGCTTAAACGAAAAATGGTAAACCCATTTTGAGCTTAAACGATGAGTATGACCTATGATCAAGTGATCTCACTTGACTCCTATGTCAATATACTCTAACATAGGTGACTTTGTCGCTGACCAATTCTAGATGAAGCTCTCTTGTGTTCTTTTTTGTGTTCTTGCATTTGTCTCATGCATATTTGTTTCCCCTTTCAAAAAAACTTCATCTAGATTTCTTTTCTGTTCTGCATTCCCTGCATCCAATTCTTTGCAAATCTTTCAGTTAATTCCTTAAAAATCCTTGTGAGATCTTACTCGACTAGTGAGCTAAGGTGACAGGTGTTTTCTCTGTGATGAACTCGGTCCCACCGGTCTGTTGCTTTCGGTCCAACCGAATTCTTTCGGTGCAACCGAAGCACACAACTCGGTGCCACCGATTTCACTGCAGGAAAGACAACTTGCCACTTGTTCCTACACTCCTTTTGATCCAGCTCCACCCAATGATTCTTGTCCTCAACCAACATCACATTCGACTTGTTGCTTTGTTCTGTGACTCAAGGACCAAACCCATTTATGACAAAAATCCAGAAGAACCCTTCTTGGAAATTGATGTCAAAGGGGGAGAGAGAGATCACATCAAAGCTTAATCATTTCGATAGGGGGAGAAAATACTCAGGGGGAGGGAGACCCCAGATGCTTGGTGTTCAAGAGGAGAGAAGTCACATGTCTTTAAGAGGGGAAAGACATGTTCATATTTGATTGATTGCTTTAGCTCTATTTCTTTCCTTTGCTCTGATTTTCTGTTCCCTATCTTCTCCCAGTATCCCATGCTAGATTCAGGGGGAGCAAGACTTCTAAGGGAAGGAAATCCTTGAATTCATTGCACATCTTTACCTTTGGGGACATGTCTATATCCAATGGGATACTCAGTACTCACTCTCTACATGTCATCCCAGTCTTGGTACTCTTGTGGTTTCTTTTGTTTGCTCTGGCTAGTAGGTGTATCTGTGTTATCTAACCTTGTTTACGCAGGTTCATTCCTTCCTAAGCCAACTCAAGACCACAAGGTAAGTATATGCATCACAGTCATGTGTATGAGGATTTCTTGCTGATGTACATACTGTTTGCAAGAAGGAGTCATGAGCATGAAGGTACATCTCCCATATTCACATCATTTGCTCTGATGCATATAGCCAAGATACATGTAACACATTGCCTACTTTGTCATGCTTATGCATTCACATGCTACTATATTCCATATTTACATGATTGCATACATGTAGGGGGAGCCTATGCATGTTGCATGTCTTTCCAAAGCTTTACTTGTTATTCTCTATATCTTTATCTAAAGCTTTGATGTATGTTGTCATCAATTACCAAAAAGGGGGAGATTGAAAGCACAAGTGCTCCCTGGGTGATTTTTGTAATTATTGTCAACATATCTCTTGTTGGACTAATACTTTTACCTAGTATGTTTCAGAGAAGTTCAACAATGGAGTGGCATGGACTATAAGATGTGGAACCCCTTCAAGATGCTAAGGACAAAGGATTGGCTCAAGCTCAAAGCACAAGACTCTACATTTTACTTTTAGTGATCCAAGAGGGAATGAGGTGTTGCTTAATGGCTTGCTTGCTCAAAGTGCTTGGTGATATGCTCCAAAGCCCTCAACCACTTTTTCACATCCACGTATGTCCCAAACCAAAAGTCAAACTTGGCCCAACCGAATCTTTCTATCTGGCGCCACTGAGTTCTCTTGACATAGCCACTACCAGAAACCCTAGTCTTTTCGGTCTGACCGATGGGGATCTCGGTCTCACCGGGATGGGATTGTAACTCTCTGTTGCCATTCATAACATTTCGGTCAAACCGAGATAAGCGATCGGTCCCACCGAGATTGCAATCCAAACTCTCTGTTTCCCTTTCGTACCATTTTGGTCCAACAGAGATGAGCGAACCGGTCCCACCGAGTTTGCCTGACCAACTCTATGTGTGTCTATTACCAAAATTGGTCTCACCGAGTTTGTGTAATTGGTCTCACTGAGATTACGTTATGCCCTAACCCTAACCATATTCGTCCGACCGAGTTGACATGTCGGTCCCACCGAAATTCCTAACGGTGACATTATTTACTAAATCGGTCTGACCGAGTTTCAGGATTCGGTCCCACCGAGTTCGGTAAGTTGTGTGTAACGGTTAGATTTTGTGTGGAGGCTATATATACCCCTCCACCCACTCTTCATTCGTGGAGAGAGCTTTCAGAACATGCCTACACTTCCAACATACATTTTCTGAGAGAGAACCACCTACACTTGTGTTGAGGTCAAGATATTCCATTTCTACCACATAAATCTTGATCTCTAGCCTTCCCCAAGTTGCTTTCCACTCCAATCTTCTTTCCACCAAATCCAATTCCTGTGAGAGAGAGTTGAGTGTTGCGGAGACTATCATTTGAAGCACAAGAGCAAGGAGTTTATCATCAACACACCATTTGTTAATTCTTGGAGAGTGGTGTCTCCTAGATTGGCTAGGTGTTACTTGGGAGCCTCCATCAAGATTGTGGAGTTGAACCAAGGAGTTCGTAAGGGCAAGGAGATCGCCTACTTCGTGAAGATCTACCCTAGTGAGGCAAGTCCTTCGTGGGCGACGGCCATGGTGGGATAGACAAGGTTGATTCTTCATGGACCCTTCATGGGTGGAGCCCACCATGGACTCGCGCAACCGTTACCCTTTGTGGGTTCAAGTCTCCATCAACGTGGATGTACGATAGCACCACCTATCAGAACCACGAATAAAAAAATCTCTGTGTCTTCAAATTGGGTTTGCACACTCCAATCCCATCCCTTTACATTCTTGCAATTTGCATGCTTTACTTTCCTCTGCTCATAAATTCTTGTCATGCTTGCTTGATATGTTAAAACTTAAAGAAATAAAAAACTACAACTTTTCTCACTTAGAGTCTATTCACCCCCTCTAGACACCTCTTCTCGATCCTTTCAGGCCTGCATCCTTTGTTGTTTCCGGACACTTTATTCATGATCCGAAGAATAACTGATACATCCCTTCGAGCGTCATGCCGAAGAAGTGCTGAACAGTTCACGGTCCTTCCAGGTTGAACTCCCACATACGGAGAGGTCTATGTTGGCATGGCAGGACCCGACGAACTAGCATTACTTGGATTACTTTGACAAGACTGATATCCTTCTTGATGAGATCCTGGATGTGGCTTTGCAATGTCCGCACGTCATCAACTGATCCCCAGTCTAGCCCCTTATTGACCCATGAGGCAAGCTGTGGCGGAGGGGCGGAGCGGAAGGCATGGGCAGCCGCCCACTTTCTACCTCGGGGTGCTGTGATATAAAACCACTCCCATTGCCATAGGTCAGAATCTTCCGGGCAGGAACCCTTGGGCCATAAAACATTGACACCTTTGCTTATTATAGCACCTCCGCACTCCGCGTGTCACCCATCGATTATCTTCGGCTTCACATTGAAGGTCTTGAGCCCTAAGCCGAAGTGTGGGGTAATGCGGAGGAAGGCCTCACACACAACGATGAACGTTGAGATGTGAAGGAAGGAATCTGGAGCTAGATCATGAAAATCTAGCCCGTAATAGAACATGAGCCCTCTAACAAAGGGATGAAGACCGAAGCCTAGCCCGCGAAGGAAGTCGGAGATGAATACAACACTCTCGTTGGGTTTGGGAGTAGGGATAACCTGCCCTTGAGTGGGAAGCCTGTGAAGGATTTCGGCGGTCAAGTACCTAGCCTCCCTAAGCTTCTTGATGTCCTCCTCTATGACAGAAGAGGCCATCCACCGGCCTTGAAGGCTGGATCCGAACATGGTTGGAGGTCCGAACTGCTTGGACTGAGCCTTGGGTATTGGAACTCGAGGTGGGGGAGGGGAAGGATCCAGCATGGAAAGAAAAGGACAAGTCTTGACCTCTTTATAAAGGGGATGAATGTCAAGCGTCCTCCATGCGGCCGTTTGGAACTTGCCTAATCCAAGGAGTCATACTAATGGAGTGGTTGGGTTACCCACGCCCGTATTGATGAGAATCCTGTGATAATGGGACACGATCTCTGCTTCAACAAGACGTGCCAATGAAAACGCCTCGCAAAACTCGTAGTGGCAGGTTGAGAAAACGGTTCGAATAATGACCGTGCCACGGCGTGATGTCACGCTATGAAAAAGTTGTCAGCAGATTAGACTCGTGGAATGTTGTGCTCTCTACGGTGGTATGTGGAATTTGTTTTACACAGCCGAACACGATTCTTGTGTTCAAGATATACTTTGGTGTATTCGGAGAAGGAACCCGCCTTGCAATGCCGAAGACAATCTGCGCACCAGACTCATCGTCATTGTAGCATGGTTCTGGGGCTACTAAGGGAGTCATGGATTAGGGGGTCCTCGGACAGCCGGACTATATGCGTATGCCGGACTGTTGGACTATGAAGATACAAGATTGAAAACTTTGTTCCGTGTCCGGGAGGCAAGCTTGGCAATTAGGATATGTAGATTCCCTTCTCTGTAACCGACTCTGTGTAACCCTAACCCCCTCCGGTGTCTATATAAACCGGAGGGTTTAGTCCATAGGACAAAAACAATCATAATCATCGGCTAGCTTCTAGGGTTTAGCCTCTATGATCTCGTGGTAGATCAACTCTTGTAATACTCATATCATCAAGATCAATCAAGCAGGAAGTAGGGTATTACCTCCATAGAGAGGGCCCGAACCTGGGTAAACATCATGTCCCCCGCCTCCTGTTACCATTAGCCTTAGACGCACAGTTCGGGAACCCCTACCCAAGATATGCCGGTTTTGACACCGACAGCTCCACCTATATAAGCCTGCAGAAGAGATTTTGCTACTAACTTGATCCAGGCTATCATCAACTGGACAAAGGAAAATACAGACAAGACGGTAGTTGATTTCACCAAGCCCAGTTTCGTCGGGAGCAACTTGGTGAACAACACCACCGCACCATCACCTGCTCACGCAACCGCGCCTGCTCCCGCCCTGACATCGACACCCGCTCATAGCAGCCCGGTCGTCCTCAGACTCTGGCGTACTAGGCGGGCCTTCGTCTTTGGCTGAGCTCGACGCCCTCATGATAATTACATGTTGCACCAACATATATCTAGAATATTTATTTTTGTTGCCTTTCGGATGTTTTACGCCGCAACCATGTGTTTGCAGGCCGACAAAACCCCGTGTACCGTACTCTACTTGATCAAAGGACATAAGGTGGACGTGGGAAAGGTGGTGATAACGAAGCCCTTGGAGCTAACGTTCGACGGCCAGCCAATGCCCAGTGGGCACTGTAGGATTACCTTGTTGAGTGTGAAATCAGGACACGAGGATTTGCCTCCTCCAGTATGGCTAGGGGGAGAGGGCGACGAGACCCGCCGCGGCTTGGAAACTTCAAGGGTTGGGTGATGCTATGGCCAAAGAATCGTCTTCGTCTAGAGCCAGCCGAGAGCACACCAATAACCACACATCAACAAGCAGGTATGAACACCACCACCCCGCCTACGCAATTACCAATGCCTGTAGTGCCACGTGAGAGCGGCGGATGTTGTGATGAAGGGGGTCCAATAGTAGCTGATGTAATAGCCCCCATAGAACAAAGAATGGATGATGATATGGACAAGGACCCTCTTCGGTTCCACAATATAGGCGCCTATGACGGTGACTTAGATATGATGAGTCAGCCATATGACGACTCGGGCTATCGGCATGCTGATGAGGATATGGATGATCTGCCCGGGCAGGAACATCCTAGCAGGGATTGCAAGAAGTCTCTCTTCATGGAATCCTCACAGGACACACCTGAAGATGCCGAATCAACACAGGCTCAACTAGCCGAGGGTCGTACATTGCTTAGGCCGACAACATTGGGGTAGGGGTTAATTAAGGGAGGGTCTGGAAGGTCATCCCAAGAAAAAGGAGAGGAAGACACCAGGGAAGAGAGCTCTTCTGCCTAGAAACAAGCTAGACGATGGATTTTGAAGAGCGTGTACCTGCCAAAGGTGTGGCCATGTTCCATGTCACGGGCGAGCCGATGCTACCGCCGAAACAGCTTGAGGCAATATTAGGGGATCTCAGGACACTGCATGACCATGTGTTGTCGACTGAGAAAAGACTACTAGCCTCGAAGGATCCAAGATATCAGACATATGTGGCTTGTGTGCCTGAGGGGAAGTGCTACATCGACACACGACCCGCAGAGGTGTTTTTCCTACGGTTTGAGTATATCTTCGAGATGTTTCTAACAAGGCGGCTCGATTGTACAATCGTCTGCCTTTTTGCGCTACATATGAGCTCTATCATGAAGAGAGAAGAAGTCTCACAAATCTATGTGGAGGATCCATACTACATGCACGAGTCCTTCTTGAGTCTCGGCGACTTTGAGCATAAAACTGCTAGGGAGTACCTCGAAAACATCATGGTACAGAATAAGGACCAGGAAATTGTCCTCCTGCCTTATCATCCAAAGTAAGTCAGTGTTAGACAACCCTTTCGTACATTTCAATCACTACTTCTCGCTCATTTGGAGAATAATTTGAGGTGTTTTTCCCCACAGCAACGGGCGCACAGTCCTTATCATTCTTTACCTGCGAGTCTCCCATGCCGTGTATATTGACCCTACCAGATACTACGAGAAGAAGGACTACACCCACATAATGAATATTCTAGATGATGCTCTCCAAGGCTTAAGCTTGAGGGGTGGCCACCTGCAGATCAGGAAACAAAGGAACAAGAAGACGGGTTTCTCGCAGAAAACTAACTTCTGCTGCATCCATGTCCCAAAACCAAGCAAGAACGATGGATTC
Organism: Triticum aestivum; assembly: GCF_018294505.1. Lineage (NCBI taxonomy): Eukaryota > Viridiplantae > Streptophyta > Magnoliopsida > Poales > Poaceae > Triticum > Triticum aestivum. Next base: position 576,038,157 of record NC_057795.1, read on the forward strand.
TACCTCCTCCGTCTCATGATGGAGTTTAGAAGGGATCACCAAAAGCTTCGTATGACAAAGAGAAATGATGATCATATCTGCAAGTGGGTAGAATCTCATGGAGAAGCGGATTATAAACTTAGAGATGACTTCTTTTGCATCTAGAGGGACATTGCAACGATCATCATGAAAGAAGTCATCGAAGAGAAGGGGATGTTCCACCACGGCCCTATATTGCAAGCTGACATCCGAACTCACATAGGGATGCAACATCAGGACCTCACGTCCTTCAAGAAGCTAGGGTGCATCCTCGATGATATGGAAGGATAGAACTTCTAGTGATTTACGATGTCGATGATGATGATATGTGTCGGTTGAACTTGTATAGTTTGTGTAGCGATGAAACTTTTCGATGTACACGGTCCCTGTCGAACTTGCGTAATGCTACTTTGTTAGTTTGGCTACGATGACCTGCGTACCTCCAGTTAATTAGTTTGTGTACGATGAAACTACGTTGATTATTTGTATGTTTACTATATGTTGCATCTAGTTGCTAACCCTTTCTTTTTCGTGTTGCTCAAGTATATTTTGTTGCATATGATTGTACATTCTCTTGATGAAGATGCATATCTAGCAGGTACCTAGATTCTTGATGGCGAAGAAGCAGTGCTATGTCGTGTACAAAGGGAAGGTTCCAGGATTTAGGATCTAGCAGGTCAAACAAACAAAACCTAAGTCTAAGTCAGGCTTTAGGATTTCCCTAATAGCGTTATTTGGGGCCGCGTGAACTAGGGCTTCGCGCGACCAAGGGCGAGATACGAGAATACAAATATCTCTACTTCAACATCGTCCCAGAATCGCCCTGGTGTTGATGGTGACTACCCCGCTTGTAACACCCACGATGCGGCTATATCTCCCACGTGTCGAAGCACGACTTAGAGGCATAACCGCATGGTGGTTTTGTTGCAAGAAGGGTCATCTTCACAAGAATGGGATAAGAGAGTTGGCTTACAATCGCCACTTCACACAATACATAATTAAGATCATACATCATTCAAAATACACTCATAGACCGGCTACGGTCAAATCCAAATGAAAAGAAGACAACCCCAAATGCTAGATCCCCGATCGTCCCGACTGGGCTCCACTACTGATCATCTGGAAACGAAACATAGTAGCGACCAAGGTCCTCATCAAACTCCCACTTGAGCTCGGTTGAGCCATTTGCACTGGTATCCTCGGCACTAGCATCTGTTTTGGTAGAATCTGTGAGCCACGGGGACTCAGCAATCTCACACCCGCGAGATCAAGACTATCTAAGCTCATAGGTAGGAAAAGGGGTAATCTGGTGGAGCTGCAGCAAGCACTAAGCATATATGGTGGCTAACATACGCAAGTGAGAGCGAGAAGAGAAGCAACACATTGGTCGAGAAGCTAGAAGTGATCAAGAAGTGATCCTGAATCTACTTATGTTCATACATAACCCAAACCATGTTCACTTCCCGGAGTCCGCCGAGAAGAGACCATCACGGCTACACACACGGTTGATGCATTTTAATGAAGTCAAGTGTCAAGTTATCTACAACCGGACATTAACAAATTCCCATATGCCTCATAACCGCGGGGACGGCTTTCGAAAGATAATATACCCTGCAGGGGTGTCCCAACTTAGCCTACCACAAGCTCTCACGGTCAACGAAGGATATACCTTCTCCCGGGAAGACCCGATCAGTCTCGGAATCCCGGTTCGCAAGCCATTTTGACAATGGTAAAACAAGACCAGCAAAGCCGCCCGAAGTGCCGACAAATCCCAATAGGAGCTGCACATATCTCGTTATCAGGGCACACCGGATGAGTAAGACGTCGGGTTGGCATAGACCCTGGTTGCCCAAGGGGCACCGGACATCGCTCAGGTTGGACCAGCACTCGAAGGAGCACTGGCCCAGGGGGGGGGGTAAATAAAGATGAACCTCGGGCTCGCGGAAACCCAAGGGAAAAAGGCTTAGGTGGAAAATGGTAAAACCAAGTTTGGGCCTTGCTGCAGGAGTTTTATTCAAAGCGAACTGTCAAGGGGCTCCCGTAAATCACCCAACCGTGTAAGGAACGCAAAATCAAGGAACATAACACCGGTATGGCGGAAACTAGGGCGGCAAGAGTGGAACAAGTCACCAGGCATAAGGCCGAGCCTTCCACCCTTTACCAAGTATATAGATGCATTAATTAAACAGGAGATATTGTGATATCCCAAAATATCCATGTTCCAACAAGGAACAAACTTCATCTTCACCTGCAACTAGCAACGCTATAAGAGGGGCTGAGCAAAAGCGGTGACATAGCGAAACAAAGGGTTGCTAGGAAAGGATGGTTAGAGGTTTGACATGGCAATTTGGGAGGCATGATAAACAGTGGCAGGTAGAGCTAACATAACAATAGAGCGAGCAACTAGCAAAGCAAAGATAGAAGTGATATCGAAGGTATGGTCATCTTGCCTGCAAAGTTCTCAGAATTGTCGAAGGCTTGATCCTCATTAGCATACTCAACAGGTTCCTCGTGCACGTACGCGTCTCCCGGCTCTACCCAAAGCAAGAACACAAGCAATGGAAAACACAATAAATCACGGTGCAATGCACAAGCAACATGATGGAATACATGACATGATATGCGAGATGTGATATGCAATGCATATGCGGGCTCCGGAAGGGGAAATGATGAACAAGGCATAAAATTGTCAAACCAAGTATGCCGCTGGAAAGATGAGATGATTTCGGTTGAAATCGATATAAAGATCTCCAGAAACGGATGCACAGTTTGCAAATGGCAAGCAAAACAAGAATGACACAAATCTGCGATTAACAGCACAATGCCACTTGGCATGCAACAAGAAACTATGCTACAACACCCCAACATAAAAACAAAGCATATGGCAGTGATCTACAGGAGATGCTTGACAAAAGAGGAACACTGAGCTACGGCTAAATCACACAATAGCAGGTTCAAACAAGCATGGCAAAAGTGCAAAACATATCAGGTTGGACATGGCATAAACAACATCAGGTAGCAATGTTCAGAGCAAGCAATCAACATGTTACAGGAATTTATAATAGCAAAACAAGACATGGCATTATTCTACTAAAAGCATAGAACAAAAATCCCTTACTTACCATGAGCCAAAAAGGATCAGAAAATATGATGGCACCCATGTAAACATAGCAAGTTTCGTTAACAGATTCAGCAAACAGAGCATGGCATTGATAGAATTATGAAGGCATCTTCGCGAGATCGATTCACTCAACAAAAGTCATTGCATGACAAGATAAGCATAGAATCAGCAATAAGACATGTTTATGAAGCTACCCATGGCAAAAACAAGTTCATAGCATGCAAGGATCAACTACAACAACCTTGGCAAAATTGAATAACATGTTAACAATCTGCCAGGAAACATTTTATAACAAAAGTAGAGCACGAAAATGAAATGCTAGACTACTCCATAATTGCAAACAGGGGCATTAATGGATAGAGCATAATCATATATTCAAATCATTCTTACTGAAGTATCTCAAAATAAGCATGGATCTCTCTGTAGCATCAAGTTTACATGGCATCAAAATAACAACAAAACAGGGACTAAAATCAGGAACATCACGAAGCCTAGTTTGCATGCTTGTGCTAGTCAACACATTGATCATGAAAATACATGGTAAGCACCTCTGTAAAGATGGCATGGCATAGAACAATACACCTGTAGAGCTCATGCCCATAAGATGCACACAATAAATGTAGCAAAAATAACAAATGCACACATTCTGTTAAGAATCAGAAACTAACATCAGATAGCACTCTTGCATCATAGATTCAGGCATCTAGATGCCCTCAAATGAACATGGCCCAATGGAACAAAATGAAGATCACATCCTGATGAATATTTTGATATATCATGCGCATGAAATGGAGCTACGATGACGGAGTTATGATGCGATGAACATGTCATAAAAATACTGCAGACTTGGAGGGTTTCGGGGTCAACCTCGTCCAAATCTAGGATTCGTCCGGCACATGAACCGTGGTGGGGCCGGAGCTCGCTGGAGTTGCGAGGAAGATGGCCGGAGAAGAGACGGGCCGGCCGGGGCGACCGGATCCGGCCGGGGGCGGCGAAGGGCGGCGCGCGGGACGACGACGCGCGGCGGCCGGAGCGAGCGGCAGCGGCGGCCGGGGCGCGCGGCGGCGGCGGCGCCCGATGTGATGGCGAGCGGCGGCTAGCGGGACGGTTGGAGCGGTCGCGGCAGCAAAGGACGTCGCAAGTGCGGGAGGAGGTGGGCGGCGGGGCGCGCGAGGCGGATGGGCCGCGGGGGCCGCCGACGGGCGAGGCGGGCCGGCGGCGGGGGGGCGGCAGACGCGCCACGTGTCGCGGCCTGGTTGGCTGGGCGCGGTGGCGGGAATTGTCCGGCAGCGGGCGGACGTGTCCGGCCCGGTCCGGATGCTTCCGGTGGCGGCGGGGAGGAGTTCGTCTAGGGTTTGCCCGAAATTTCGGAGGGGGAGGTGTTTTTATAGGTAGAGGGAGCTAGGAGGCTCCAAATGAAGTGTAGTTTTCGCCCACACGATCGTGATCCGATGACGGAGAGCATGGAAGTGACTTAGATGGGTTATTGGGCTGTTTTGGAGGGGTGTTGGGCTGCAACCCAAAAGAGGCCTTTGCGGTTATGCGGTTAACCGTTGGAGTATCAAACGAACTCCAAATGGCACGAAACTTGACAGGTCATCTACCGGTGGTGTACCAAGGCCACTTGGCAAGCCTCGGTCCATTACGAGAACGTTTAACACCCGCTCACGAAAAGAGACAAGAGGGGGTGCACTGGTGCATGTGGGAGTGTCGGATTACGAAACGGACAACGGGGAAAATGCTCGGATGCATGAGACGAACACATATGCAAAAGAGATGCACATGATGACATGATATGAGATGCATGACATGAATAAAATGCAAAAGAAAATACAAAACCCAACCATGGAGGGAATATCATAACACATAGCCGAGAGTGGCAAGAGTTGGAGTTACAAAGATGGAAAGTTACATCCAGGGTGTTACACCGCTCAACCAACTCTTTGAACGTCTCACCGACTATTCTGACAAGGTAGATTATGATTTTCCCCATCACATTGTCAACCGGCAGGTCATAGACTAGCAGGTGTTGTTGACAAGATTGAATATGGCTCCATGGGACTTCATCTTGAGTTTGTAGAGCGGTCGACGTAATAGCGGCACTAATAAAAATATTTATTTTGATGGATATCCGACTCTCCCAATCATAAACTACTAATTCAGTTAGGGCTAGGAGTCCAAGACCCACACCATTTTATGTTAGGTGGGAGGGGGGTTAGACCCCCCCCCCAATAAAAAACCAGACTATGTTTTTATCATATGGTTGTTTGTGCTCAAGTACATGTATGCACACTAGCCCCCATAAGTTTTGAAAGGGCAACCAACCAAAACAAACACAACCTAAGTCCAGGGACGGAGCCACCATTGTATCATTGGGTGCAGTTGAACATAAAATCACAGCTTGCAAAATAGACTCCTCCCCTGTTTAACTCTTTCAAAATAGCTATATGGGGGCCTCCCAACCCCTTTCTGATGTCGTCCACAATTGGTTTGTAGTCGCAAGCAATTACCTAATGATCCAATGATAGATCAGCCGCAAGAGCCAAGGCCTCGTGACATGCGATGGCCTCCAAAACTATTGGACTATTAACACCACACTAGAAGAAAACATGGCACTAGTCCTAGTTCCAGAGGCCATTTAGTCCCGATTCTAGAACCGGGACTAAAGGTTCGGGACTAAAGCCCAAAACCTTTAGTCCCGGTTTGCATGCGAACCAGGACAGAAGGAGCTCCACGTGGCCACCGTGGGGCCCCCAGGCAAGAGGACCTTTAGTCCCGGTTGGTAACACCAACCGGGACAAAAGGCAGCGACGCGTCAGCAGCTCGCAAGCGCTGGTTTTTTTCTTTTGAAAGGGGGGTTTAGGGGGTTTGGAGGGTTAATTTAGGAGTTTGATCATATTGTGTTAGTTAGCTAATAGAGAGAAGTGACATCTCTTTCTCCGTGCTTTTGGTCGATGCTAGCTACTATACGTATAGTGAGAACTCGACACGCTAGCTAGTAAGCAAATGAAGGAACCATTAATTACACAAGATCGTCATGAACATATATGTACAGAGAGAAGTGACCTCTCTTTCTCCGAGATTGGTCGAACAACAAGTTTTCGTATATCTATCTGACGCTACTACATATATACAATATAACATCTCTGACAATCCCTAACATCTAAAATCCATGTCAACTTCCACATGGCATTCTTCGTCTTTATGTATGACGTGGTCAAGAAAGAATCCCGCCAATTCCTCTTGAATTGCTCGATCATGTGGTAGGAGTTCATCCCGCATCTGCCATAACTAATTGAAAGTAGGGGGTCAATACATATATATCAATGGAACTCAACACAATAGAGGGTAATAAAATAAAATTGTGAATATTGTTTACGTACTTCATATTGTTCGTCAAAGTAGCTCTGCTGAGAGGTCAAGTTGTTGATGAAATCGCAAACGTAGTATCCACATAAATTATTCCCGCCTTCCTATCACAAGCACTTTACGAGAAATAGAGTTCAATCAAACTGATAATCAAGCATGATAAATAGTATTGATGAAACTAGAATCAATGAGAGAAGCGCGGAACTAGCTAGTACTACTTACTTTAGGGTGTGTAAATCGCAGCTCCTTCAGCAGACCCAGAACCATTCTGGTGAACTGTTTCCAAACCCTGTTAGGCAAAGGAAATGATTACTTGATATCAGCAAATGAACGAAAGTTGCCAATATGGTGCGATAATGATCGATTGAACTTACTTCTGGAGCATTGCAGTCATGTTCACATAATCTCGGGGATCTTTACGTCTCGAGTCTAAGAGAGTTACTATTCGCCATTCAAGCTTAATCTATAGCAGAATAAAGTGGAAGCTGCGCATGCATAACTCATGAATTACATTACTATAACCTCGAGTAAGTGAAACCGAATATGCACAAGATAGTAACACTCACTTGAAGTTGTAAGGAAAGAGTATTTTAGCTTTGTATTGATGTCGAAGTAACAATTGTAGGAAGTTGTCCTCAGTATCTTTGTCTCTCTTTTTAACTGACCATTCATTTATGGTATTTGGGCTAATGAACCCAATGTCAGAGATTTGTCCCTTTTTGCATTCGATGATCTTCAATCTGCATAATATAGTGGGATAATTATATATACAGGCAATGAAAGAGCTGATCTATAGAGACTTAATTACAGAAGTAATACTTATAGACAGAAGCAAGTCATGAGTTGTTTGTCGAGGGCGTCTTGGTTGAATAACTGAAATAATTCCACAAATTCAACAGGCAATAGATCAACTCCAATGAGGCTGTAATCATCTTTATTTCTCACTATCTATCCTTCCCACACTTCCTGCAGGCATGTATGTACCATTCATGCAATCTTCGCATCATTGTTGTTAGAGGAGGATGATTAGGTTGGACGAGAGGCTTTCCGTAATCGTATCTGAAGATCTCTACTACCTCTAACATTTCAAACTCTACATCATCACTCAGGTATTCACTAGGATTGGTATCGGGCAATAGCCCCGGATGATTAGCGATGATATCGCTAGACACCTTGAGCAGAGGGCACGATTGCTTTGCCTGTTCGTCGAGCTGGGGAATTGTTTTCCCACTTCTTTGTTGTGCTAATCTTGCATCACTGGAAGTACTTCTCGACCGTCGTGCATCTTCATATGTCTTTTTAATACAGTGGACATAGTTGGATTCCAGCGGAGGTGGTGGTGGTCGCTTCAGGGCATCCAGAGTGCCCTTTGCTTTCACCGGATCTATCATTTCCTTTGGAGGGGGAGGTTTCCATGCAAAATGGTCCTCCACTTCGGCTGCCACGATGTCATCGGTTTCCTTGTCAGGCCTCTCATATGGTAACTTTTCCTGAGCCTTGAGATGTGGACCGTTTTTGAATTGCTTCCCGCCTCTGCTTGTATTGCTAGCCACCAGAGCGGCGGCATCTGTCTTCCACCGTTGCTGACGCGATGAAGTCTGCTGACATGCCGCAGGAGGCAGAGGAGGAGACAGAGTGCTCCGACGCGCCAGAGGAGGTGGAGGAGGAGGCAGAGTGCCCTCACACGCGAGAGGAGGCAGAGGATGAGGTGGAGTGCCCTGATCACTCGCTGGAGGAGGAAGAGGCAGAGTGCCCTAACTCGCCGAAGGAGGAGGAGGAGGCGTCCATTTTGGAAGCTTGATGTACTCCCTCCTCCATAGAGAGGAAGCAGCTCGTAGATGAATGTCCCCTTCACCTATAGGTAAGTCAAGCTCCATCTCCTCAAATCCCTCCTATATTTCATCCATCTTCACAATGCATAGCTATGTGGAATCGGATGGCAATGAAAAGTTCCCTCGGCTTGAGGAGGTATAACAAAGCCGACCGCTGCCTTCAAAGTCAGGTTCTGGCATTTCGTCATTAGGTCACAATTTTAAGCCTCCATGATACTATCAACGGGGTAGCGAGGAGCCATGAAATCAGGCTGAACGAGCTCCATGGAAGCCAGGCTGCTTCTCCACTGAGATGGTGGGGTAGCTTTTGTGGCTGCGTCGAAGCAAGGATCTTTGTGCCACTGAGATGGTTGGCCGGTAGCTCGCTGTCTCTCAAGTTCCTCTAGCGTTGCTATTCTTGCATTGAGCTTCTCTATTTCGCCCGCTTCCACTTTCTTCTTTATCTCTCGGCTTCTGTAACCACCGTTGCCGGGAAACCCATGCACCCACAGAACGGAGCCTGGTGCGCCTCGTGTTCGTCCAGGGTGCTCAGATTCACGAGGGCCTTTGTCAACTCATCCTTCTCTCTGTCGGGAATGAACGTCCCTTCCTGCGCCGCCCTGATATATTTATGAAGCTTCTTGATGGGTATTGCAAGTTGCTCGTCTGTCCAATGACACTCACCTATGTATGGGTCCAAAGTTCCCCCAACCCCGAAGAACGAAGTCCTTGAACGATCTGACCAGTTTAATGTTGCTGGTTGGACCCCTTTAGCAAGCAGGTCTTGCTCAGCTTTGTCCCACAACGACTGGGCTTTGTAGTAGCCACCTGACCCTGTGTGATGGTGATACTTCTTCTTTGCAACATTTTTCTTGTTTGCCATTGACCTTTTCACACCCTTCTCTGATTTCTTGTAGGCCACAAATGCGGGCCAATGATCTCTTATCTTCTCATATCTACCGGTGAATTTTGGAGTCTTCCTTTGTCGAAAAACTTTGTGTTCAACTCTTTCTTCCATTTCCTGAATAGATCTGTCATCTTCTTAAGAGCAAACGCCTTGACCTTTGGCTCTATAATTGGGTCATTCGGATCCTCCTCTGGCGGGAGGCTAAAATTTATCATCAGCGAGGTCCAAAGATCACCTTTTAGTCTATCATGGACATAAGAAACTTCAAGGTTGTTGTTACTCTTATTCCATTGCTGGATGCTGATTAGGACGCTGCCCCTAACAATAGCTCCGCACTGAGATACAAATGTGTCCTTGGTCCGCTTGGGAGCAATTGGTTATCCATCGTCCGCGTTTTTTGTCATCGTGAACCTTTCATCCTGGTGCAACCTTTTCTTTGGGCCTCGTCTCCTTACGGAAGTTTGGCTTGATCCGGAGGGCTATAAAAGAAGAAAGAAGCGGTAATATATGTACATACCAAAACAATTAATGCATCAAGTTAGTACAGGCTTCATTAATATATATATCTCGCCGGACTTTGCAATAGCTCCCTCCTTCGTTCGGTCACCGGAGCCGTCATCATGATCTCCTTCTTCCGCCATTCGGTCATCGGAGCTGTCATCATCTCCTTCCTCCTCCGTTGTTGGATTACCAGAGCCGTCATCCTCTCCTTCCTGACCATCGGTGTCGTTGAGAAATGACAAGTGATCACCTCCATCGCGGATTATATCCCCCAACAACTCTTCTTGTTCCAAGTCTCTGTCCATGGTTTCTGCAAATATTACAACATGGCAATATATACAAAAACACAAGAGATGGATATATTAATGGCAAACATAGACCTATAGCTAATCAAAACAAGGAATCATACACATATATGAGCAATGGATTAGTTGCAAACCGACTCTCTCATGCATGTCCGACGTCCCCCCTCATGTCAAAGTTATCGGGCCGGGGTTATACTTTCAGGAGAGGACACTTTGCAAAAAAAATCGCTGTGCAGGGAGGGCGTAGATCGACAACGCTCTTTCTTTTAGGGTTTGGGTGGCCTCGAGACTAGGTAAATTTGGGTGGCCTCGACAATGCTTCTAGGGTTTGGGGTTGCCTCGACAACAATTCTATGGTTTGGGGTGGCCTCAACAATGCTTCTAGGGTTTGGGGTGACCTCGACAACGCTCTTCTAGGGTTTGGGGCACGGTGGCCTCAACATTGCTTCTAGGGTTTGGGGTGGCCTCGACAACTCTTCTAGGGTTTGCGGTGGCCTGGACAACTCTTCTAGGGTTTGGGATGGCCTTGATAACGCCTTTCTAGTCCCGGTTTGGGTGGACTCGATAGTTGGTCGGGCAAGAGGGGGTTGATCGACGTCCCCCCTCATGTCAAAGTTACCGGAGTTCTCTATATGAACAAAACAAAATCCACATGACATGACCGACGAGAGGACCGCCTCTCTCTCATGCATGTCTGACGTCCCCCCTCATGTCGAAGTTATCAGGGAGGGGGTAGATCGACAACGACGTCGCTCTTTATTCTAGGGTTTGGGTGGCCCTCGAGAGTTGGTCGGGGGAGCGTGCCAGGAGTAAGTAACATTTTAACTTGTTTTCAATATATGAACATTTTAACTTAGTAACTAGTAACTTAGTAAATTTTAACTAATTTCTATGAACAAAAAAGATATTCTATGAATAAAAAAACATCATATGATCATTTTCTATATATATACAGCCATCCACATCCATGCATACATATGAACAAAAAATATATCATATGATCATCTATGAACAAAAAAAACATCATATGATCAGCTATGAACAAAAAAACATCATATATGATCATCTATGAACAAAAAAATCATCATATAT